>NW_010511695.1:0-10750 GCF_000687285.1 Phaethon lepturus
TCAAGACCAACCGCTCCATGATCTTTCCCGGTACAGAGATCAGACTGACAGGCCTGTAGTTCCCAGGATCCTCCTTCCGGCCTTTCTTGTAGGCGGGCATCACATGGGCAAGCCTCCAGTCTTCTGGGACCTCCCCTGTTAACCAGGTGGCAAGCTCCTCCGCCAGCTCTCTCAGTACTCTCGGGTGGATCCCATCAGGCCCCATAGACTTGTGGGTGTCCAGGTGGTTTAACATGTCCTTAACTGCTTCCTCCTGGATTATGAGGAGTACATTGTGCTCTCCATCCCCATCTTCCAGCTCAGGGGGCTGAATACCCTGCGGATACCTGGACTGACTATTGAAGACTGAGGCCTTGGATACAATGTTTCCCCCCATATCCAGTAAGGGATGGAGATTCTCCTTGCCTCTCTTTTTGTTGTTAATGTATTTGTAAAAACATTTTTTATTATCCTTTATGACTGTAGCCAGACTGAGCTGTAGCTGGGCTTTTACCTTTCTAATTTTGTCCCTGCTTGACCTAACGAGATCCTTGTACTCTTCGTGAGTTGCCTTCCCCTTCTTCCAGAGGTGATAAACTCTCCTCTTTCCCCTGAGTCCCAGCAAAATCTCCCTGTTCAGCCAGGCCGGTCGCCTTCCCCGCCAGCTCTTCTTACGGCACATGGGGACCGCCTGCTCCTGCGCCTTTCAGATTTCCTTCTTGAAGGCTTATGGGTATATTCTGAAAAGTTTTCAATATTTCCCAGGCAAATGGATGTATTTTAAACAAATGTATAATATTTCCATTCACTAAAACTTTAAATATCTAATTTAAGAAGCATTGCTTCATATTTTAATGAATTACCTATGTCCAATGCTTAAAAGCATGAAAGTATATATTTATTTGCTTGTGACTTACATGTTATAGAATATTGATAATTTGAGGGCATAATTACGCGTCTTCTAGGTATTTGGTTACGGTATATTACCGTACTGATGGATTGCTGGTAGACCTCCCGATCTATGTATACAGAATAAATATGTCCCCTTTAATTTTTACTTCTGTTCTGTGGCACCCAATAACTCCACTTTTCTTTTGGCTTCTCCTCTGATTTTTTTATGAAGGCTTACTTTTATCCTTTCCATTCCCCACTGATAATATGATTTCCTTATGCACTTGAAGTATTTGCTAGCATTAAACTGTGTAATAAGACAGAGGGAAAGGCTGGAAACTGAAGCTGTGTTTTATGGTTGTATGAGTAAGAATCATGAAGGAAATCAAGAAAGACATATCTAGAAGACAACCAGGGTAAAAACATTTGCTAAATCATTGCTTAATCATATTTGTGATACTAATGCTTACATGCTAATTGTCTAAAAATACCATCTGACTAATTAAGTACAGTGATTTTTATTTGCATTCAATTATGCAAATCAAAAGCCCAGTCAGAAGAGAATGAATTACGTAACAGAAAAGTAAGTCTACGATAACTATTCGGTATTTGTAAAGCATCTTTGCTGCCTGACAAGTGAGATATTTCTACTGCAATGTAATTTTATAAGCCCTGGCATTAATTTGCTAGATATAAATTTGCATTTGTATACTTCACTGCATTCAGGGTTAACTAAGAACACCATAAATATTTCTTTTGGAAACTTAAAGAATTTCTTTCCATTCACCTCATGGACTCAAAGGTGTGAATAGGCGCAGTTTAGAAGGATTGCATGATACAGGACATCATGTTTACCACCTTTTCAGAAGCATTTCTGACTCAGATATTTAAAAATACCTTATTAGCAAAGGCTTAGGTACCACTTCACATCTAGTCTTCTTTTAAGCAGTGATTTTTCTTGAAGATATTAATCCTAAATTGAAAAGAATTTTCCAAGTACATTCTGTTTTCTCTGTCTTGCATTACTAGCTATTTGTGTGCACCCACATGTTCTCGCAACTCTTGTTCATTGCAATTTGATTTACAAACTACAGTGCTTCACCCGCAGGGCATATATATCATTGCACGTCTGGACCATATGACCTTAGGAGATAGGCTTACTTCTGCTGATGAGATTATCCTGCCTTCTGTAATTCTGAGTCTGTAGAGGGACTCTGTCCTGCTCTCTCAAAAGATGTTTCCCTCCTGAGGCAGGAGGGACTTTTGGTGACCCGTGGGAACAGAGCCTCAGGTCTCCTCGTGAGCCTGTGTTGGCAGTCAGAGCTGCTCTCCTGAGCACCTACAACATGTTTCCTGTTTCAAAGGACTGCCAGCCTCTGAAACCGGTGGGAGATAGATAGGTATCTCAGCAGCACCAGGAGAGGAAATCCATACACTGGTTAGTGGCTTTGTTGCCAGGTAAGATCTCCCTGAAAACACATGCCAGGTTTCTGCGCTGTCATAACTAACTTTCCCTTAAGCCAGTCAGGTGGATGATGTTCTTCCTAAAGTGTCACTTTTTCAGAGGTGTCACTTAAAACATTAGAATCAATAGGATGTGTTTCTGCTGCTTGTATGGGACAAAGCCATTTGCATGTTTTCCATAGCTGCTTATGTCAGTAGTGCAAAGACCAAAGGTGTAAAGATTTCTACACCTACGTTGTTGAACTGAGTACCTGATCACATCAGACTTCTCGATGAGATTTCTAAAGTGAACTTGTCATCAGCGATTACAGCACACTGCACCAGAGCGCAAGCTACCGTCAAAACTTCATTAACGATGGTCACAGTTATAGACACCTTGCAGATCACCACCTGGAGCTCTATTTGTAAGTCTATGATTGTGCTGTCACTGCTCTAAGATGTAATGTTGAACTGGGTAGAATACCCCTTACATTATCTTTCGCCTACATACCTGTCTGCATGTATATCAAGAAGGGAGCTGCGGAGGAGGCATCGAGTCAACCACCATAAGGATGTGCATGTGGCAAACAGTGGAAGAAGAAAGAGAAGCATCTCCTAATAACTAATTCTTCCAAGATGTATTGTACATGTGCACTGTCCCTACTCTCAATCTTTCCCCTCTCCTTCAGCCTGTGTGTGCAGCTGTGATACTTCAGTTGTGCAGAGTCTGAAGAGAATGTGGCACAGTCAGCCACTGTAGTAATGAATCACAAGAGGGGAAGGGTATGACCTGCTTGTCAGCAAAGACCTCTTCACTTGAGCGTTTCTTTTCGTGCAGAACAAGTGGATGCTATGAGCAGCACATACTGAAGAATTCTAGTTACTTGAAATTTTTCTATGCTTCTGCATATTCAAGAAAAATTTGCTTGAGATAGATACATAAGAAAGGCATGGCAAATTTCAACTGGAAGATAATTTTATGAAAATACTCGTAATGAAAATACTAACCAGATTTTTTACAACAGTGATGCAAATAGTGTTATTTTATGAAAGTAAAATTTTATAATACAGTAAGTTATTTTATAACATTGAAGTCCTTTGAAAAAGATAGCCATGCCGGCAACAGCTGTGATATGCCAGATTCAATCACATTCAGTGGGGCCTTGGGCATTTTTTATTACCTGAAAAGTCAGCACATCATAAAATTGATGTCATCTCAGAGACCTCTTTCGAATTACCTCTGTTTACCGCTCTTTACCACAACTGTCAGTCTTGAGAGAAGCTTCTATTTTAATCATATCTCAGTTCTGATTTTCAGTCTTCATTCCTTCAACAACTCTGCATTGAGTGACAGTGGACAAACAGGCAAAAACATCTCAATATTTAAGATGGATGGAGAACTAGTAAATAAATATCTACACCTAATATTAATATCTGTTATGATTTTGAATAGGTTATCAATGTTGTTTTCAATTGCTTTTGTAGTCTTTTCAAAGTACCATTAAAACTGGGCACTTTTTTCCCTTTTTAAGAGAACATGTAAGTGCATTTGTCCTAGAACTTTGAACATTTCATTTATATTCCTTACATAAAATAAGTTCTGTTAACCAAAACCTTGGGAACTGGAAACATCTGTTATTCAAATCTGGGTTTGTAATTGTGCTTGTGCACAGATATCACCCCTAAGCCATAAGCAGTGTTGGTGCCTGCTGTGCTTATTGTGAACAATTCTCTTGAATCCAGAATCTCGTAACTGAGCTTTACTGGAATCATCTGTTGCCACTCATTTCAGATTTAGAACATAAATACGGAACAAATTTGAAACACAGACTATTTCAAGAAATAAAAATGTGATGAGAATTTTTTAATTTAAATTAAAGGAAAGGAAAATACACTGAAGAACCCACCAGCTGGCATCTTCAAGGACAGCAAATACTCCCAACATTTAAGAATGCCACCCAAAAGGACTGGAGTGCCTCAGGGACCTGCCCTTTATCCTTGATCATTTTTAGCATGAGACAAGATAAGCTAAAAAAAACCCAGTAGACTTATTTATTTAAACATCAGCCACATGTCTTACACATATGGAGTAGTGTTAAAAACAAAAACAAACAAAAACTCTCATGTGTATCTGCCTAACTTTTTGGCTGATTTCTTTGTTGTTCATGTGTGTGATTCAGCTGGCAATTCAGCACACACTTCTGGTTACCATTCAGCTCTGACATATTCAGGCTGCATTCATACAATAGAGTCCAAACCTAGAGGACCTCTGTGTGCCCGAATAAGCATATACATCTCAGATGCTCATCCAGGTGTAGAACTGCCCTCTCTCTGCAAGCAGAAACACTCATCACCATTCATTCATTCATGCATTCATTCACTGGACTGGGAAGGGATTCTCCCACAAACCTCCCAGGCAGATGCGTTACCAGAGAGACTAATATACCTGAAGCATGGCCCCAGGGCTCATGACTGCTTGGGCAACAGTTCAGGTGGAAATGCTCTCAATTCATTTAGAGTGTAGCGATCTACATCAGATCTCATTACCTCTTGGTGGGAGGCAACAAGGTACTGTTAGGGCACGTTACATTTTATCCTAACAGAGGCATCTGAAATAGATCAGGTTAATTATGCCCTAGCAGTGCCTATTTCTCTCTATTCATTTTGAAGTGTGCACAGAGGACCACCTGTACTCCTTACTATAGGCAACTGCATTTGTTTAGAGGGATCACACACTTACCGACTATGCCGTATTTACAGAATCACAGAATCACCAAGGTTGGAAAGGACCTTCAAGATCATCAAGTCCAACCATTAATCCAGTGCCACCATGTCCCCTAAACCATGTCCTGAAGTGCCACATCCACACTTTTTTTGAACACTTCCAGAGATGGCGACTCCACCACCTCCCTGGGCAGCCTGTTCCAATGCCTGACCACCCTCTCGGTGAAGAAATTTTTCCTAATATCCAATCTAAACCTTCCCTGGCGCAACGTGAGGCCATTTCCTCTTGGTTAGTTAACCTCTGAAGAAATGGAAATTCATCATGAGAAAGAAGGCCACACACTGTGCTGAGAAATGTTCAAATCCCAGAGTAAAGCTTTTCCATTTGTAACCCTGTATTCCATAAATTAATCTAAATTGTTAATCATAGTTTATATAACCTTGTAACAAGGATTAGCAAATGCTGTCAATTACTGGCTCTTGTTTGATACCAGGCGCAAGGTAATGAGTCCTTCCAAGCTAATAATTAGCTTGGAGGCCCTGGCCATGCTAGAACTTTATCTTTTCAGGAAAGTCATGACACCAACTATTTACGTAAGAGAAGTGTCTTTTCCTTCTAAATTGGTAAAAATCCATAGTTGTCTTATACTCACTAAAGACTTGGAGAATTTCAAAATACACTCCTAATGTTTTCAGTGCTATCAATTTTCTGAATCTCTTCTTTCTTCAAAACCTTTTGTGTATCTTCTGCATCAAATTCAGACTTCTTTTTGATACTAATCTTAGTAGTTGTGCATCAGCCTCCCATGCCTGTATTTACATGTATATTTATTATCTTCTGCAGCTGTTCCATTGACTCCAGCAATTCTTGTTCTGAGGGTTGTTCTGATTTTCTGTACTGCTCTGCACCACTCATCTCCAATGTCTTCCTGTAATTTGCTTCTTCCTTAAAGCTTACGTATCTGAAAATTTGTATCAGGAAAACAGCACAATCTGTCTCTTAATTCTAATCTTGAATCTTCAGATTGTCCACAGCCTGAAGTACAAGAGAGGATGAAAAACTGATATTATTTGTGCTTTTCTTTTGTGGAGTTCCTAACAAAGAAGTCATTAAAGGAACACAATCCAGTTTGGTTTCTTGGGTTCTTCAGCTCTGATGTTGCAATACTTAAAATTTAGGCACCCTGATTTAGCAATAGAGCAAGTAACAGACTTGACACCATATCCAAGCTAAGTTATAAAATTGTAATAAGTCCATGGATAAAATCATTTAAATACAGATACATGGATAAATGGATAAATTTATCTGTAGACAAATTAATTTATCCATAGAATCTGACTAATTGTGATTTTATTTCTATCCAGTGACTATCTAATGTAAAACACACACAGAGTCTAAGAATCCATTACTGCAGCAGCTCAAGATTCTGCAAGGTCACTGTAAGATTGTTTTAGCTTTAGAAAATGCATTCCCTATAAGTGAGCTATGCTTAGTTGAGCCTAGTGACTGCTTGTGATCTGACTTCTTGGTTTCTCCATTCCACCACCAAATAGCTTTTCATGAAATATTGACTCCTGTGGTATTGATGGGATTTTGGCATTTCACTGTGGCTCCCCTTCATTCCAGCCAGGCACAATAAGCCCAGCAGTGTCATGTATGATGACAACTCCTTCCCGAGAGTTGGCAGAAAGGGAAATACAAAAGTGGTTCGATGGCCTTTTTTTCCCCTCCAGAGTTGAGAACTCAACCCTCAAGTGGTCGAGTAATGAAGTGCTCCTAGCCCTTACCAACAGAGATAACGGGGAGGGGAATCTAGTAAACTTTGTGCCCTCCAGAAAGTCTAGCTATAAAGGTCACAACAGCTTTTTAAAATACATATCCTTGATCATACAGAACCCCTTACAGATTTGAGAGTTTATTTTTTACGCTCAGTAACCATGCATTAGTAAAATTTTACACCTTGTTGATATCACACAAAAATAATTGACTTAATCATATTTTTATTTTCCAAAAGGAATTTTTTTTTAAAGAAAGAATCCTGCAGACATACAGGATACACACCATACAAAAGTCCTGTACTGCTATTAGTAGCCCTCTTGTAACAACTGCGAGTGCTTCACACATTAGGACTGTCAGTATATGTATGTATGCAAATGTCAAGAACATTATTGTCCCAAGAAAGAAGGCTACCAGAAAAAGCAGAGCCTACTACATCCTTGTGTAATTATGTCAGAGTAGCTCTGCTGTTACTGAAGTATTTGGGATGTTTCAGTGCATTATAATGTATTTGTGTCTATTTTTAAAAGGTCAGAAATGTTAGAAACTGCTAGCAAAGCCCAGCACATTTTGAGACTTTCCCAAGTGACTGGAGACAAAATGATAGACCTTCCGAAATCAAATTTTCATTTAAACAATAAGCAGGAGAGTCAACAAAAAAATGACTTTTCAATCAAATTACAAAAACAAATTGCTCCATTATTTTAGAGTCTCTAAATTGCAACGTAGTGCCACTGAAGATTTTTTTTAAATGCTTCAGAATTACTAGAAAAATTAGGTGCTTTATGTACAGCTGCTTCATTCCAGCCAAATAATTTTTCTTTAAGGCTGTTCCTGTGTATGTACACTTGCCTCTAAACAGACACCCTCATAGTGTGTTTCTCTAAATTCAGTTGTACCCTATTTATTTTCTTCTGATATTATTAAACAACTTTTCTGTATTTTCACAAGATGCTGGTGATTTTCTTTATTACTGGCACAGTAACTTTATTTTGGAGAGGTATTAGCCTTGGCATACTTAAGTTGAAAGTACAGTTCTAATATTAAGGTGTATTTTGTGCTACTGTAAGTTTTCTTGTATATTTGTCTGCAATGAAATAGCCAGATGCACTTGGAAGAAACTATAGAAAAGTTCTTTTTTCATTTTACATAATTGTTACTTACTTTTGATTTATTAAAAATGTACTGGTTTGCATATTACATTTTATTCTGGCATAAATAATAGACTAACTTGGGATTCAGTGTAAGGGAGCTGTAGATACTGACGTTAGTCTTACTGAAACAGAATATGTGTCCTAATGCAGGCAACTCCCAGGAGCAATAACCCTTGGAAAATGGTTTCTCTGAACTAAGCTACAAAAATTGGAATGGTGTTATATACCCATTGACCAACTAATGGACTTGACAGGGGAAAATGGATGCTGTTTTTCAGTCAAATTTTTTTCATTATAGTACATTTAGTTTAACTCGGTGAAGTTCAGACTTAGAGTATCAAAGTGAATGGAAGAAATAGGGAAGACAGCATCATCCAGGTAGGAAGCAATTATTCCACCTTTAAATTAAGAAATTCAATATCTGTGATGCAAAATGGGACATTTTAGAAAGAAAAATCAGTCAGAATTTGAAAGATTTACAGTAGTTATGTCAAATCAGAATTTTGTTGCCAGTAACTGCTATGTCTCCACTACTGTGCAGAAATAAATTGATCAGGGAAGAAGATTTAATGAGTCATTAGTATTTTGTATTCCTTGACGTTCAGTAAGAGCTATCAGAGTTTACTGTTGAATATTAATACTTCCATGTCCTTAAGACATACACGGTTGTTAGAACATGCTGCGAAACTCATCTTTCCTGTTTGCAAGATGTAATTTTAGGAGCCATTCCAAAGAAAATAATTTTACAAAACAAAACAGAAATTAGGCATATACTGAGTCTGAGACCTCAGTCCTGTTGTTTTGCCCTTCTTTGCCTTTGGACCTGCTGGCAACCAACCAAAAGCCACAAGGCAGAACACCAAGATCCATAGCTTTGGGTGTTCACATTCTTCTTGCTACATCCTGATCACCCTCCCCACTTGCCTGACCTCAAAACAGTAAGCTGCTGGGAGATAAGTGAATATGGTGGGAACTGGCAGCCAGCATTAGTGTGTGCCTGCTGCTCACTATCCACCTCTACCACTCCAGCTTAGTTTTGCTCAGCTCATGTCAGCAGTAATCCAGCTTCCTCATAAAGAGAGAATATGGCTTGAAATTCCGTATATTGGACCATAAATAAATGCCGACAATTTTTTTCCTGTGTAACTAGTGCATGCTCTGGCTATCGTTTACTCTCTTAAAACGTCTAGCTGCATTGCCAGTGAATTAGACTGCTTTCAGATTAATCAAAAAGCCAATATACTCCTACTGCTTTTTAAAGGTTAACGTGCACTCAAAGAGCAGAGCTGAAAGCAGACACCTACAGAGAACCAAGGCCAATTAAGCCCACAGAATCCTCTAGGTTGGTTTTTGACTTTCAAGACATTAGTTTCTTGACAGGTTAAAGAATCTCCTTTTCCTCCTTTTTCTCTCATGGTTTTTTTCTTTCCTTCATTTCTTACCTTTTCTATTCTTCCTTTGCTGTATGACCTCCAATCAACTGCCTAATTTAATTTCTGTTCCCCTTTCACCTTTCCAATGTCAGACTTGAACTCAAGGGCCGATGTTTGTGGAAAGACTCCTTTCTGCACACCAGAGGCATATGAGGGTTTCTTCCTTACTTAGCAATGCAAAAAAGATGTTTTGGTTGTGCGCCAACATGCTCTATGCCCCATTTTCACTGTGAAAAAAACTTTTTTCACAGTGAAAATCTTTTTTCTTTTTTCACAGAAAAACGTGTTTTCTTATTACTTACTGTAGTAAGACCTGTAGCCGTTGCTCTCCTAACGCTTCTTGTTTCTCTCAAGAAAATGAAGAAGGAATCAAAAGTTATCTACATTCATAATCTCAGAAAAAGATCAGTCTAGTCTTGGACGTACACATGCACAGGCAGAGTTGCGCGGCACTTACTTTCACAGGAATGCAAGCTTGCGGGATCAGATCTCCAGTGCCTTAACTGGCAACCTTGTTGAATTCACTGTAATGGCTTTATTTGGCCCTGGAACAGTTTAGTCAAAGCACTTCATTTTTTTAAAATGTTTTCTAGCTCTGAGAAGTCATGGAGATAGTTTACTGAGAGGTGGGTCAAACAGCTGCGTACTCAGAAGAGTGGGAGATATCCTTATGAGATCATCAGGTTTGATTTTAGCATCTTCAGGGAAGTTCAAGGGTGTGGTGGGTTGACCATGGCTGGATGCCAGGTGCCCACCAAAGCCGCTTTATCACTCCCCTTCTCAGCTGGACAGGGGAGAGAAAAGTTTGTGTGGTGAGATAAGGACAGGGAGAGATCAGTCACCAATTACCATCATGAGCAAAACAGACTCGACTTGGGGAAATTAATTTAATTTATTGCAAATCAAATCAGAGTAGGATTATTATCCTACTGAAGAATTTATTATTTAAGAAATAAAACCAAATCTTAAAACCCTTTCTCCCCAGGCTCCCCTAGCCCTCCCTTCTTTCCCAGGCTCACCTTCACTCCCCATTTTCTATCTCCCCACTCTGAGCAGCAGAAATAAAACCAAATCTTAAAAGATCTTCCCTCCACCCCTCCCTTCTTCCCAGGATCAACTTCATTCCCAATTTTCTCTACCACGGCCTCCCCCCTGAGTGGCACAGGGGGACGGGGAATGGGGATGTGGTCAGTTCATCACAGCTTGTCTCTGCTGCTCCTTCCTCCTCAGGGGAGGACTCCTCACGCTCTGCCCCTGCTCCAGCCTGGGGTCCCTCCCACGGGAGACAGTCCTCCATGAGTCCTTCCCACGGGCTGCGGTTCTTCAGGAGCTGCTCCAGCCTGGGTCCC
>NW_010511696.1:0-38546 GCF_000687285.1 Phaethon lepturus
CCACCCTCACAGTAAAGAATTTCTTCCTTACGTCTGAACTAAATCTACCCTCTTTCAGTTTAAAGCCATTACCCCTTGTCCTATCACTACATGTCCTGCTAAAAAGTCCCTCTCTAGTTTTCTAGTAGGCCCCCTTCAGGTACCGGAAGGCTGCAGTAAGGTCTCCCCAGAGCCTTCTCTTCTCCAGGCTGAACAACTCCAACTCTCTCAGCCTGTCTTCACAGGAGAGGTGCTCCAGCTCTCTGATCATCTTCACGGCCCTCCTCTTGACTTGCTCCAACAGATCCATGTCCTTCTTATGTTAGGGGCCCCAGAGCTGAACATAGTACTCCAGGTGGAGTGTCATGAGAGCAGAGTGGAGGGGGAGAACAACCTCCCTCGACCTGCTGGTCACACTTCTTTTGATGCAGCCCAGGGTATGAGCTGTCACTAGTACAAGGTGTTTACCTCTGGCATAAAGGTTAGAACATCAAAGCTATCTCCACCAGAGGAACATCTTGTCTGCATATGATGTAAATATTCCTGTATCTATTAAATATTTCTGGTGTTTACTTAATCTGCATGGTTTACAATGAAGTTTCAGTAGCTAACATTATTTGATAGCACATGAAGAGAATTAGCTGACTCTTACAGAAGTTTAAATTATTAAAAGCTTTGAACAGAAATGGAAATAAAAATTTTCCTCAGAAACAGATGACACTGAATTTTAATCTTAAAGTGTATTTCACAGCAACAATCACAAAACAAGATTTTTGATGTGTGAATAAAAATTTGTGAAAATATGCATTTATGCCAGTATAATTTTACTTCTTTGAAACAGCGTGCAAATTACACCATGAGTCAGTAAGTAACTTAAAAATTCCAGCTGACTACCTTCCTATAATTTCATGGAATTTTCAGCTCAACAGAAAGTCCCCTCCAGAGACACTTTACAGTCGTACCCTTAGAAATTTTAAGTGCAGTGTGAACACTTAACATTCTCATTGTTTCCAGCAGCAGAACCTATACATACACTCTTCATATGGGCAAAGGATCTATACAAAGGTAAAAACAAGCCAAAGCGAAGTAAGAGGAATGACAGAGCACACAGAGTAAAACCAGTAACAAGGTAAAATACATCCTCCGACACAATGTGATGCACATGTAAGTGAAGAGTTAGTAAGCATGGCACCAAGTCAAATGCAGCATGAATAACTAAGCAACCTCCTTTAACTCTGCTCTTGCTCAAGTATTAAAAACAATCCCCACAAGCTGCTTCAGTATATACCAGTAAAAAAACACCAGTCTAAGTCTGGCTATGTACTGTGGCTATGTCTTGACGTCCTTCAAAAAAAAATCCAGCAAAGCCATGCAAAAGGCAATACAATAACAATCATTTGTACCAATATCAGTATTTTGACAATATCTAATACCAACTAATGAAACTCTTAAGTAAACATTTCACAATCCTATAGATACGAAAGGCCTAGGTTCACTAAGAATAGAACTGCTGCTTGTTCTTGAGGAAGATGGTCTTGTTTCTCCTCTTTGAGGCAACCCTTTTAGAAAGGAACACCAGATGGGCTTCCAAGCTATCAATTCAGTGTACCACTGGTTAAGCAATGTTAAAGAGCAGCAGTGCCTGAAAACTTGCTATGAGGATATGAGAAACTTTTGGCAAGATGGATTACTATGAGCTCCAGGAGTCAGGCTGAGTACCAATGAAGTCTGGGTGGTTTGGTAGGAAGGTACAGGTATCAGCCCAAACATGCAGCTCGTTCCCACCCCTTCAGATTATCAAATTATAATTGGCTCACATGGGAGAAGAGAAGAACATGCATTTTTATCTCCTTTAAATCTCAGCTGAGGTTTATCCATTTGATCCCAAACCAACAACAACTATGACCCAGAAGCAGGACAGAAGATGTGTGCTGGCCATGAGAAATCCCATTTATTGGATTAGCAGGGGTGAAAAAAGTTTTGAAAGTCTTTTGCACAGGAATATTTCCACAAAAGTAAAAACAAGCCTGCAATTTTACAAGTAGCTATAATTTTTTAATTTAAATTCACAGAAAGAGAATTAGCACAATTCATCACTGTGATGGAAGCATCTCTGAATAAAATTAAGACGTCTACTCCACGTACCTCTCTTCCCAGGAATATTTTACTCGCTTCTCACAACAAAGAGTCACTGTACCTTAAATGTTTACTAAATTTAAATGTGTTGAAGGATTAAAGGAAATTAATATTTAAATAAACATACATGCTCAGACCAGTTAAATTCATCATCCTTGAAAGTACCTACTTATGTGGAAAATACAAGATGTGTGCGAAGGTGAAGATTACCATTAGACAGAAAATACAGAAGGCATAAGACAGATTCATTTTCCACTGCAGTGTACACTAACAGCAAAAAAAGTCGCATGAAAGGTGACTTTGAGATTTTTAGGTATGCTTTCATAATCAGCATAGGCCAGTCTCAGACTATAATAAAACATTAATATCCCAAAAAAGTCAAACCAAGCACATGTAAAGGAAATTATGCTTGAAATTTATCAAGTTCTTGGAAAGTATCATAAAGTTGGTAAATGGCAATTATCCCTGGATTTTTACACTTTTAACATCATGTTTTTATAATGTAGGAAGACTACCAGAAACATGTTGTAAGGCTCTGAGGTAGAAATGATAGTGTTCAACATTTTCATAAACACCACAGAAGATGAATAGCAAGGTCATGCAGTTTGTTAATGCTGTATTCGTTGTCAGTTTGAAGAGCTACAGTAAAATCTCACGATACTGAGCAAATGAATGCAATGTATTAGATCTTTCCAAAAGCTGATAATGTAGAGAAATGTGTGTGAAATATCTGACTGTGTACACTTATGAGTTCTAGCTTATTCAGAAGATACTTTTAGAGTTATGGATGTTCTGTAAAAAACACGTACCTGCCACAATTTTTTTTTCCACTACTGCCGAGCCCCTAACAGAATATTAAGAAACGAACAAAGCATCCTTTTAGTATGATACTGCTTGCAGTTCCAGTCGCCCGTCTTTAACAGTTTGCAAAAACATGGTAAGAATCATTTAAAACACTGTAACACCAAAAATTGAGAGTTAACACAGAAGTAAAAGTACTTCCAATAGGCATGCTGGCACTAAACATATTAAAAAGTCTGCCTTAGTAACTGAAGGGAAAAAAAGAAAAAAGTTTACAGTAAGAATATTGCTCTTTGAATTTCAAAAAGTACATTAAAATTGATATTGTAGTATTTTTACATGACAGTAAGGCCAGCCATTTTTTGGTCCCGCATGCAACAAAGAATGACAGAATCATAGAATAATTTTCACCAGAAGGGACCATCTCATTTCTGCTAGTCTAATCCCCCATTCAAAGAAGGGTGAGCTAGATAAACCCGGCTGCTCTGGCATTGTCCAGTCAAGTTTTAAAGTTATCTCTAAGCACTCCTGTGTTGCAAGTCACATTTGGTTACTTCTCTATCACTGTGGACCTCTGAGAAGAGCCTGGCTCTGTCCTCTATACCCTCCCATTAGTCAGCTGAAGACAAGATCTCCCTTTAGCCTTCCCTTCCTCAGGCCAAACCAACCCAGCTCTTTCAGCCTCCTTTTGTACATCATGAGATTAATGGCTACTGTTCTGCATGCTGAATTTGTTCTGTATTACTTCTCAATTATGAGCTTTGGCATCTGCTTCTCATTTAATTACAAATTGGATAATTTTTATTTTAAGCTCAGAAACAATTCCTGCAAAGCAAGAGTCTTGTCTAACCATACTTGCTAAAAGTCATGAAAAGTATCTTAAGGTCAGTTGTTTTTCAAGGAAGAGAAACACACGCTTGGTTCTTTCTAAAATGAAAGTGCCGAGCTTTTCTCCTTTAAGAAATAAATTGCATACTTCAGGTTCACATGCAATATGCAGCTTTCTTATGTTTACACATTGTCAGAAGGGACTTAACCTTTCATAGCCAAGTACGAAAATATAAACTAAGTGGAAATGCACCTTGCAATAGCTAGATAGCACTTTGTTGCTTCAAGAACCTGACAGTAGTTGATGGTCATCAGGTAACCTCTCAACTCCAGATCAGCGGTGGCCCAAGCTCTCCGGGAAACCACCACCAGACAGGTGATTGATGCTATGTTAGTACCTAACGCAACAGAACAACGATCTTTTCCCATGCTTTGACAAGCATGCAAATTTCTATCTAAATACTCAGATATTTACACCACAAAAACATTACTACTGACACTTTCAGCCCTGTAGAAAAGTACTATGTGGAGATGGAATATGAACTACCTTCCATGATCCCTTAACTCAAGATTAATACATACAAGGAGCACATAGAAAGAACAGACTGAGTTAACATCACTTACATCTTCTTTGAAAAAAGTCAAAGCATCTTTCACAAAATCTAAAGTAACTTAAATAATGACAAAGTTGAACGTGTCAAAAAAACTGCAGCTCTGGAAGGCAGAGGAGAAGGATGGACAATGACATAATTGAAACAGGTTACGGCCCACAGGAAACATCAGTTTTGAGTTAACACATTATCAGGGTGTTCTCACCCTCCTTCCCACACAACTTTCAGTATGTCTTGCAAAACATCTTGAAAATAATTTTGGAAAAGCATGAACAGACATTACCAGTCCCAGCCAGTCAGCAACTAAGCCACTAAAGTAGCTTCTACATTCTGCTAATTCTGCCATCGCAGATCAGAGCAGAGTTTTACCCGTATTTTGTTCAAATACCTCTCGAGTTCATTTGGGCATTTGGGCTACTTCTACATACTGATAACTCAGTATTAAGAGATTTTTCTTACAGCAATGAACTGTATTCTAATGAAAAATGCCCACCCTCCCAATGAATAAAGATTTATAATATGCTTACAGAATGCCTACCTGTAACTGCACTCTCTACTACAGCTACAGTTTTCAGCAAGACAACTCACAACAGTAAATATGAACTGGTAACTCTGAAGTCCAGTGACAAATGTTTACCGTTACTGCTTTTACAGCTGCTTTCTTTGCTTGAAGTGCTGAGATGGAAATCAAAAGGTCCCCAATTCCTTCCCCTAGGCCTCATCTCATTTATGTGGATCCTCCTGTTAGGGTGTTGAGTGCACTTCCATCACCCTAGGGGTTTAGCTGCCAGAAGGGTTCCGTAAGGAGAAAGATGCACCTTGAACACTCTATACAGCTCTGCTTCCCTCTTTATTGTAAAAGTCTTAAATTCATAATACCTAATAACCCTCTTCTCTGCGCTGTCCTAATGTCATCTTCATAGCTAGTGACCTGTCTATGCCTGAAGATCCTAAAGATGCTCTCCATGCAAATATCTCACAACCAGTTGCTTTGGCCACACTGTTTCACAGCCATCTACAAGCTCAAGTCTCTATCCAGTATCACCAACTACAGCAGTTATTCCATGGTCATAATGGCTGCTCAAACTGAAATTGTAATTTTCTTGGAACCTTTGGATCATTCCAATACAAGTTGAGTTTTCAGTTCACCTTGATAACCAGTGACAAGCAGCTCAGCTGTTTTGTATTCTAGAAAGATCAATGCGGCAGTAGCACAACTCAGATCTCCTGGAAAGCCTGTAGCAGGTGGAACGACCAACGGCTCACTACCCCAGCAAGCCAAAAACTCTCACTGAGCCAGTGTTTTCAGCACAAGCAAGTAACATGCAGTAATGGCTCTATGCCACTTGCGTTCAGTGTGGATTAGGCTCTTTTGGTGCTTGGTATTTTCCAATAATGGGTCCAAAGTCATCTTCTGCAGGCCTGATTTCTACACATTGGTCTTGAACAACTGCCAACAGTCTATGGTTGTGACAAAGGCCATGGTCTCACAACACTCGAATGAACAAAGGAGAGCAGGTGTACCGACAGTGATCAGGGTCAGGCAACTGTCCAGGGGATACTGAACAAGTTCACAGTGAAGAGGAACACCAAGTCAGGTGATCAACACATCAGGGTCCAGATCAGCGAGGTACGTGACTGGACAACCACATAGCTGCAACCTAGCTGCAGCAACACCCAAGGCCAAGGGCCTGAGCTTAAAGAGAAATTCTGCAGGGAACCTCAAGAAGACTTCTCACAGCTCTTTCCACAAGTCTGACACGGCTGCACCATATCCAAGATGACCATGAGCACTAACAGCCAAATGAATGGGGATAGCACAGGCAGGGCATTCGGTGCCCTGACACCTATCCTACAAATACCTACTGCTCCTCCTTATTGGTGATGGTGCAGATACCAGTGACAGCAACAGCAGTCAATAAGATTCTGATACCCTTAATTCCTAGTCACAAGATTTATAACAGCATTTTTCAAAGCCACCTGCATCTATTTTTCCAACTCTGTTGTTTTGGCAAAGCTCTAAGTAGCCCAGACAGTAAAGCTGTCTGCAGTTCACAAGGGGAAGGAAGAAGGTGAGCAAGCCCCCATTCCATGCCAGATTAGAAAATTTCCTTTTTATTCTGCAAACATAACACACTCCATATGATCCAGGTACAGAAAGTGCTTCAGAATTAACTTTAAAATCAAGACTGCAGTTTTTATTTTCAAAGAAGTCCTGAGAGCATAGTCCACAAGGCTTCACAGATTTTTTTTTTTTTTTAAAAATAAGTTTAAGGCCAGATATGCTAGCTACAATATAAGGGTAAAGCAAAACACAATACACCATCTCAAAATTTTACTTTAAAGATTATATGAAACTTGTGTTAAAGCAGCATCTTCTCTATTACAACAAACTAGACCTACCAGAAACAACTGAGGGGCTTCTTCCCCCTCCCCGCCCGCAGCTTTTCACATTGAAGTTCTCTCTCTTAAAGCTGCAAAGAGGAATACTTCTAGAAATTTAATCCTATACTGCAACAGATAATGTAGAAGGACAACTGTAAAAGCAGCATGAATTGGGCCCAATAGTAAACATGTCATCAGGCTTCAGAGTTACCAGCGAATTTTTACTGCTATTAATTTGGTAACTATTGTTCTGACAGGCTTCATTTTGGAGGCAGAGCAATACTGGTAACATCAGAGCAGCTAGTGAGATGTGGTACACACAAAAAACTAAAGCAACTTCAAAATACATGTACGTATGGAAGAGATGCTTATCCTCTCCCAGTGTGAAGAAACTCCTCTGGGCTATAATACCAGAGACCTGTTTTATTTCTTACCACCTGAAAAATGAAAAAAATCTCCCAGAAAATCTCCTTAATTGTTTACAAGAAAGTCCACTCTCACCACATATTTAGAAAAAAAACAAAACAAAACACAAACACAAAACCAAAGCACAACAAACAAAAAACCCCAAGACAAACCACAAAACCCCTTAACCTCTACTCTACTACTGTACTACCCAGTGCACCAAAAATTTAGGTGTTAGGAATGCAAATTTCTCAGCGGTTTCTTAAAATCTGTTGTTCCCACAATTATGCATTTGATAGGAGGGGCAATAAATTCACAGACAAGAACCTTGTTATCATATTGAAACAAAGAATTATTAAGGTTCATCATTATAACATTCTATCATTCTGATTCCAACCTTGGTTTGTTTTCCTGACTTGCACCTTTAAAAGATGGTGCTTCTCCCCTTCCAAAAGGCAGCATCTATCAGAGAATTAAGGCGATTTGCACAGAGTGAAAAGCGAAGGCCTGTCTACAGGTCAGGCAGTTGCATTTATATTCCCTTGACAACAAGCACAGCGCCTATTCTAACTCAAGGGAATTTTATCACATTTCCCCTCCACACTCACAGGCCAAAATTAGAGTCTTCTAGAACACATCAAGTACCACTTCAGGCAAAGGAGGATATGGCTCTTTGAAAAGGTAGAGAAATCGTGATTTCTTAATACATGAAGACCTGTGCTATTGCTTAAAGGTGCAGGCTTCTGAACAGTTGGGTTTTTTTAAACTTTCAAAGGAAGATTTTTTCAGTGTATGGAATATTAATGAAAAAAATACTCTTTTCAGCACTAAGATCTAGCCTACACCAGTGAAAGCTATGAAGCCAAGGTAATTAAGAATAGTATCAGCTGTGTCTCTTGCATATAAATGCCATTGTTCAAGGTGTGCTGATCCTGGCTAATACACATTCTGCTTTCATAAAAAGTTCTAAACCAAAACCACCTTAAAAAGAAGACATTAAAAAAAGCTTTGGTTGGTTAACAGCCAGCTAAAAAAATACACTCACACACCCCCAGCAATGCAAAATGTTACTAACTGCAAAAATACAGAAGAGATACACACTCAGTATTATGCAAAAGTATCATACCAACATATATTTTCCCAATGAATTACACAGAATGTAGATTTGCAATGCACTAATTCTGTAACCCAAAGGAACATATTCTGTGAAGAAATTTAACACGCAGAACTGCACAAAGCGATAGGCACATAAGAGCTTGCTTGTTAAAGCCAAACCGCATCTCTTCTAAGAAATGCTTTCTGAATACATAAAGAGTATTTTCATAATAAATGTCACATCTCCTCCCCCCCCCACCCCAACACTTCCAATTCTTTTACAAGCTGCAGTGGGTTTTAAAGGGGCTCTAGCCGAACGATTCACGCTTTGAAGGACAGCAAACGTCCGCCCTTATTCTATAGAAACTGTATAGCGATAACTTGCCTCTTCCCTCCCCCCACTCAGTACCTTTCTGGGGTAGTGACTTCACATCCTTTGACATCAGCACAGCTTGAAAGGGGGATGGGAGTTACGGCAGAAAGCAGTAAAACCTGCTTTTAACTATGTATGCCATGCCTCGACGAATTCTTAAATCTTCCCAAAATGCATTTAAGAGAAAACGGGTTTCAACTCCCCCCATCCCCCGGGCTGATTGCAGCTGTAACGAACCGCCAGGGACCGGGCTACAAAGGACTTCCTGCCCCCCTTACCTCAGCACCACAATAGCCATTTATTAGCTCGTCAGAGGGTCGCGATTCCGTCTCACACGCACAATAACTCACCTCTGATATGCAAAAGGGCCACGGGCTGGAACGGCCCATTGGAATTGGCTGCGTCAACCACCATCCTGCTGCCAGCTCTGTTACATGTCAACATCTAGGCTCCAGCAGGCAAGGCAATGTATTCCTTAAGGCGAGAAACCAGCCTCCATTTTAGTTTAAAAAAAAAAAAAGACAGAAACCGAAGCGCTCTGCAGCTGGAGGGAGCTGGCTAGTTAGTGATGTCAGCGGGCGGGAGGAGCCCCATTGGCTAACGGCAGCAACTTCAAATGACACGGAGGAGGCCGCAAATGAGCGGAGGCTGGCGCGGGGCTGTCACTGCGCCCTGCCAGCCCAGCTCGCGGCGGGCGACGGGTCCTTCGCGTTTGTTTTTTTAAGCCAGGATGATCTCATTGCTGCGCTGTTATCCCCCCCGCCCCCCAGATAATATTCAGTACGCACCTGCTAGAAAAAGCACATGCGGTTTTCTTTTTCTTTCCTGAAAAAAGCCAGAAGCTTAATCTTTCCTTCAACAAGGTTGCCAAGAATTTACCAAACAGGAGTTCAACTTAACCGTGGAAAAACACGGCATTAAGGGCAACACCTACAACTTCAGCTTTCAAGAGCCTTATTAAAAAGTAGTTCACAGTAAGGTACAAGTCCTTGAATTATTAGTGACTTACAATATAAAACCTCATAAGCATTCCCATTAAGTGTTTTATGAGTGGTTGCCAAAATGTATGTTATGAATAAAAATCTATACATATGACATTCAGGAGATTAAAATCTCATGTTTCATGCTTATCTGAATATTTATTTCAATCTAGAAATGGACTGATCTTAAGTTTAGCTTGATGTTGTTAGACCTGGATATTGCAAAACTCAGGTTTTCCTTCCTAGAAACTTCAGTAATTGTAAGTAACATTTTTATTATTAAAAACTAAAGTATTGCAGCACTAAGAACCAATATATAGGCGTATTACAACAGTTTTTCTGCAGAACCCCAGAAATACAAAAGCAGCAAAGCATAAAAATCTCTCAACTTTTTTGTTAAATTACTTAAGGTATCTGGAACAAAACTGCAAGCAACCTTTTTCTTCATCATACAAGACTCACACATGTATTTTTACAATGAGCTATTTAAAGGACTATTTTGTCTCCCCGGTACTGCACCTCTGGGAGAGATGTTCAGAGAAACAGGCAGCTGGCACTTACACCATCTCCAAATCTATGCTTCTCCCCAAATACTATTTGCACCAGTATGTCACCTTTAAGTATTTCAATTACTTGATCTATGACACTGTCCCAACTTATATCTGCTCAAAAGAGGAGTACACAAAAAAAAGAGGAAAAGATTTTTCCATTAGGAAACAAAAAAGCTATAGGGCATACACATACCTGGTTAGAAAAATTCTGTTGCACTACAATAATACACTGTCAAAGGTGAGTTAGAGCTGTACTGAACATTGCTTAATTGGATGAAGGGAAAATACTACCTGGAATATAAGAGAGAAGAATATGACCCGTAAGACACATGAAGAAATCAGTTGGATATACTGATTGCTGACAAGGCCCGAATTGAAGTAGTACCTCTTGGGTGTCACAGTTGAAGACAGATGTAAACCTGACAAGAAAGTCCAAAAGATGACCGATCTAGAAAATACTACTTAGTTATAAAAAATAAAGCTGCTCTGTCTGGTGTGGGTTGCTGTTTTGTGTTGTGGGTTTTTTTTGTTTGTTTGGTGTTTGTTTGGTTTTGGGTTTTTTTTTATAGAAAGGACTAGACTGAGAATATCCAAGCATTTTTAAAAGTGATTACAGAGAAGGAGGGAATTAGTTTTTCTACACTTACTGTGGACAGTAAATTCCTCCTACATCAAGGAAGATTAGGTTAGATATTAAATTAAATCCTCTCACAATAATCATAGTGAAACAAGAGACTGCAAACTTTCTAATAATTTTTAAAAAAGGCCAAACATAATGAGTGATATAAATGTAGCTGATCCTGCTTTTGAGATCAAAGTGGACTACATGAACTTCTGATATCTTTTTAAACCTTTTCACTAAGACTACAGAGACTCAAATCATATGTCCTTCCAGTCTGAGCAAAAACAGGGGAGGTGTATTCTTGAAAATGTCAGGTTTTATGTCCATATATCCCTTGGGTATACCTTACATGTGGTGTTTTAGTCTTATAAAACAAAAAGCTCCCAGGGAGATATGCCTTTAATGAAACTAGATTTAAAAACAAAACCAAGAATGACCTCAAACAAAATTTTCTACAAGATCTTGATGGACGAAGAAAAAAAAACCTGAAGAACAACTCTTATATTTTCATATGCAGAATTTTCTAAGCAAATTCTCTTTTCCCCATCTAAAGTACAATTAGACTGTTCTATAGTGATAAGCCACAGTATGAAGCAGCAAAAATTAGGTTTAACATTGCAGTTTATCTGGTAACCACATCTTTAAGAGGCAGCTGCTCGCTCTCTCGTCTCTACTCACTTCTTTGCTTTAATGGTCAACTGCTGCTTCTGTCTCTTTGAAATTCCCTGCAAAGATATGAAGACTGCTGGTACAGTGGCACACAACTACTGCACTGGAACACAATAGAGCAAGAAGGGAGTGTTACTTTAGTTACAATGCCATTTCCTATTTTATACCTAAGCATGGCTGGAATAGTTGGAGGTTCATTAGCAACTTTTAGGTAATGGTCAACCCCCTTACATTGTTCTTCATTAAAGTGAGTAAATGTGACATTTGCAGCGCTATCAGTAGTATTGGCAGAGCACTAAGTCACCTTCAAGTAAGTTTTCTCTTGGAAGATACAGGTAGCCTGTTCAGATTTCTTGTTCTTTGCAAGACTGTGTTACATCCGAGGCCAGTACTTAGTAAACTACCATGAAACTGGTTCAAACAGCCATAATTCAGTATATTTCTGGTGTGCTTCTTACAGTATGCTAGTGGAGTTGAGGAAATTCAATCTTTATAAGATCTTTTGTTTGTTAACAAAATCTGGTATCTTCTGACCAGTTGTACAAATTCAGAGGTACATTCTGCTCAGGAGGTCTGCATGCCCTCCTTTTGTTTCAGCCTTAAAATACTGCATTTGCCAAAGGCAAATATTTACTGAAGTTGAATTATTTTGAGCAACTTCATTTGGGAAAAAAATTAAGTTAGGAATTGACTTACTAATGGGAAGGAAAAGAATATCAGGGCAAGCGGAATACAGCTAATGAGTAGCAGGAGGAGGAGGAAGAGGTTACTTCAACAAATTTATGAAGACACTTCTGTTGCAAGAGAAATCAAAAACCCGTATCAACTTTGGCTACCCATTTTTAGAATTAAACAAATGAAAAGACATACTGGCAGTGTAGCAAAAATGTAGCTATTACATGCTTCCTCTGAACCCTGCTCATCACTTTTACCTTCCTGACAATGAGAATGAAGGGAAACCCTAAAAATTCTCAATATAATTATAATTTGTTACATTTAGGATCCAGCACTATAGCTGGTGAATTCTCTTTACACTGTGAGGCTATGTAGTATTTCTTTCAAAACAAACAGTCCAGTTGGGTTGTGATTTAAAAAGCAACCAACCACCCCCCAACAAATTCACCTGCCCAAAGGTTGCTATTATTTCCATTCTGAACTAGCTACTATTCTAACTGATAGTGACAGAATCAACAACATACTAGATAATGAAAATTGGATGAACTTCTATCATGAAGACAACTTGGACAAAGTTTTTTGTCCAAGTCACCTCTCAGACTATATGAGAAGCTTTCATGTTTGGACTGGGAAGAAAGGGGACTATGTAGTCTAAACTCTAAGGCATAATTCCACAACTGCTGAAGTTGCTATTCCTCAGCAACCTAAGCGAGCCTAGTTGCAGACTGCTTCAGTCCCGTTCTTGCATTTCCCTCTGCTTTATTTTGCTCTCATCTGCTTCAGCAGTCAGAGCCACTGCTGAGTTCGTTTAGTCCACTAATCCAACAGAAAGCCACTTACTGTATTGTCAGGATGGTTTTCTGTTAACTTAGACTGTGTTCCATTGCAGCCTAAACTAAGTCTGTATGAGCTACTGCTGCAATCCCACCTCTGAGGCACACATGCGCAGCCATCTGAAATCGCTGTACAAGGGCTTGTGCAGCTGCACGTTTGAACCAGATTAGAAAACCGAGCAGCGTTAAAATGAGAAGGGCGAGCTGTTGATTCCATTATCTGGTTCACCAGACAGCCACTCAAAAAAAGCAACGTGAATAAACATGGCTCACTTTTACTGGTAGGACCAACATACTTTACTTTTTTCCCCTCCAATTACAACCTAAGCAAAACGTACCATTCTCACAAAAGGTGTCAGGCTATAGAAAATAAGGGTCCCTTCACAACCCTGAACAATGAGTTACTCGAGTACAGTAACGTTCTTTTAGGGGAGAAAAGGTGCTGGATACTACACATTCTGGAAGAGAAACTGCAGCAATAGGAAAGATACTGGACTGCTCCTACAAGATTCTGACTTGATTCCAGGACAGCCATGAAGAAATTCTTCAAGGAAACAGAGACAGTAAAAACTATGCCTATGCTATCAAAAGAAATACATAGATAAGAAAATCCTTACCTGGATAAATGAAAAGGGTATTGAAACAAGGGTCTAAAACAATTATAAGGTAAATTTCTTAAGTTTGGATTTCTTTGAATCAGTATGGACTATTATTTGGCTTCCTTAAAGAATTTCCAAGGCTGAAGCATGGCAAAAGATAGTACTCTACCTTCCATGTTGAGAAATTGATAATTTTTAGTCCTTCTAGTACAGGAAAAAATGATTAAAAGTGGAACTGGCAAACATCTGTGCCTGACTGGATCTGTCTCTATCTGGATTTCCTAATATTTGCATGGTCACTGTAGCGCACACAGGCTCAACAGTGCCAAGCTTTCCTTCAGCCAGCATTGTATATTCAAAAGATTTTGTAAGTGGGAGGTTAGGGGAGAAGTCAGTAGGTACCTGCTGAATTCAAAAAAATCATTAGTTACCTTAAAAGTATTTTAAGAATAGCACCTAGTACAAAAACATTATTTCCCACAGCAGATTGCAGAAGCTCTTTTTAAGTATTAGCACACTATTTTAACCAAGGCCAGTATAAAAGCTAACGTGTACATCACCAAACTCACTCCTGCCTGTGGCCTTATTACGTATCATTTTCAATAAACAAAGCATAAAAAAATTACATTTAAGAGTAAGAACTCAAGAGTGTGCTAGTTAACCAGCAAAACACTAACTTACATTTACATGTGTAAATATTGCATTCGATGTTTGATTAGTAGAGGTCTTATGAAGGGAGAAGTTTAGTGCAGCAGCAAAAATTTTTAGGTCTGACTATAATGAAGACCCGTGCAATAGAACAAAATGTAAATAAGGACACACTATGAAACATTTTAAAAGAGATATACACCCTGACGAGACAGGTTAGAATCTAGAAAGTAAGACAATACCACATTTTAAATGCTATTTTTATGGATTCTATCCAAGCTTCAGTGAAAACAAGTTTGGTAGGAAATGCTGCCAGTGACAGATGTAGAGCATTCTTCTAACACTTTCAGCTGCTGACTAATGAGTAGGTGTTTGATAGGGCAGTTGAAATGAAAAATGGCTCATTAATCCAAGCCTATGATTTCATGTAAAGCTAAAGAAAAAAATTCACACAAAGTGAAGTATTTTTCCCTATAACCCTTTTTTGGTAATTATTCACTCACTATCAGGTTTCTTAATCTTTAAAATATTATTAAGTAATTCAGACTGTATAATTGCTAAATACTTTAATATTAATGACTTTATAATAATTAAATATTAAAATATTTACTTATTTGATAGATCATATTTCCTGTATAAACACCAAACCATTGCCAGTTTTTGCTTTAAGAAATTTATATGCTTACCACACATATTTTAATAACTCTTCTAAACATTTAAAAGAAAATTAAATACAGGAAAGTCAGTTTATGCAACACTATGATAATGCTTTCAAGATCAAAGTTCAAAAACAAAGTTACTAAATTAACATGGCAAAGAAAGTCTCCACAGTTCTTTCACATGATACAATACATACACTCACTGACACCTACCCATACTGATGTAGGAAAGAGCAAGCTTCTGCAATGTTTTCCTTTATGGACTTTTTGTTTCAATAAATTCAATACAATATTGGGCTGCCAAAAATACTATAAAAGCATGAATGCAGCCAGAACCAGAAGGATCACACTTAGCATACTGAGTTAGTCCAAAGTAGTTCATGTACAAGGGAGGATTATCTGTTTCACAAAACTCATTGATGTTTTGCATGAGAATTAATTTGTTTTGCCTCAGTGTTTTGCCTTTTAAATGCACTGTATCTTAGGAAAAATTATCTCTTATAGTAGCATTATCTCATCTAACCTACCATTTTACTTTGCATAAAATACTTTTAGCTAAACAGTGATGCTACTACCTTGCAGCTGGACAAAATTCCTTAATTGCCATGCACACACACAAGAAGCACAATTAAACTGGAAAGGCCAAAGTACTGCACCTTTGTTCTCCACTGAATTTACAACTGTCAGGAGTAGGTTTCTGCAATGAAAGTGACATTAAACATTGAGATCTCCAGTCTCAACAGCTTGTAAGAAAAATGCTCCTCAAAACTCCCAAGTAGTCCATTATTGCTATGATTCACATAAATTCAATTATATTGCATAGCATATATCCAGTCAGTCTCTTTTGCATCACAAAAATACATAGTAGTTTTAAATGAACAGGTAACGCACTCTGCTTGAGTTTGAGCTTACCCTGACATGAGTTTGTGGAAATTGCCAACATATATGATTGAATTTCTCTACAGCACAGTGAACGATATTTGCTTTTTACTTTACCTTGGTATCAGTTTTGCTTACTCATCTGTACTGTACACTATTTCTGACTTGAGAAATTCTCACCTTTTCCTCCTTCCTCATGGTTACAGAAGTTTTATCAATGAAAATTTGGTCCGATTTTTTTTTTTAAATATCAGAATCTTAAACTGGAATCACCTCTTCTGCAATCTTGATTCATCAGACTTTAATATTGTACAGACGATGAAAACAGAGCTATCTCCTAGACAGCCATTTATGACTTAAAAACATTAGGAAAGCTTTAATAACACCTGCCTTTCTATCAGAGTCCTGTATCAAAGGCAGACAAGTTGAGACACCACCCTGACGTTCTCCTCTTGCACAGAACAGACTCAGAATTTGGCGCAGCTCTAAAGTCTCTGCTTGAAAAAAAAAGAAATTGCATACTCTGCATGAAATGAGCTCAGAAAAATGGCACCCTTATGACCTGTCATGTTCATTTTTTTCCCTCCTCTATATTTTTGTAATAGATACAACACAAAGAATGATTTCAACATTGGAAGTACTAAATCAGAAACAGACACCTCCACCAAAAGGTCAAAACCAGGGCTGATCAACAGCATGGCAAGATCTTCAACAACGAAATACCAGAATCTGTTTAATCATATCACATGCAGTTATTCTTCATTAAGACGACAGTGCAGTATTCCATGGCCTATACTTCTCAGCATTAGAAGTTAGTCTAGATGTCGACATTTGTCAACGTAGCTCGTTTCTTCCTACGTGGATATATACCTTTATAAGAATATTGTGTCTCCATTTTTGACATAAAAATCCAACTCCCAAAGATAAACAGTAATTCTGTAAATAACTTAGGAACTGTATTTGAAAAAAGTTGAACTGCAATTGCCATCTTTAAGATTACATAAAACAATGATCAATTTTACCTAAAAAAAAAACCCCAAGAAAACAAACCCCAAACCCACAAATTAAACCATGACGCTGGCATCATAGGAGTCCTCAATAAGGCTATAACAGGACTTCTATCCAGCTTTGAAAAACATATACAGAAATGCTACCAAAAAAAGCATATTTCTGAATCATGCCCAAATTTACATATGCATGACTAATACCTGATTGTTGGGAAATTTTGCAACACTTCAGAATATTAAGGAACACTGACTTTTAAAATTTTTTTTAAGATTTGTCATTCTAGGACTGACAGATTGTTATTAATGAGTATTACTTGCAGGTTAAAGTTAGATTTGTGACAGAATTGCATCTGACAGTGTATAAAAGATTTCATCCCAGTCAGGGCATCTTAGTATTATATTTAAGAATTCTCATTGCAACATTCTCTTATGTATTGTAGGGATTCAGACCACATCCTTAAAAATCTCACCACTTTGTACAACAGTTACCACTAAACACTGCACATTTACACAGTTTACTAAAAATCAGCACATCCTTGCAAAATAACGTGCACAAATGCAAGTACACTCACCTGTTTGTACTGTTAAAAATCTCTTGTAGCATATAAACTAGATTTACATAATGGGCAAGTGAGCAACTTAGAAATACGTAATTAGCAAGACTGTGCCATGGGGGAAAAAAAACCAAAACCTTTCAACCTGTAATGGAAGTATTACTAAATAGATAAATTCTCTATTACTAAAATGAATATAAAATTCTCATTTTTAATAACATGTACATTTTTTAATCATTAAACTTAAATTTTGTCTTTCTATCTTGAATAGAAGTGAAACACATTAACATTTAGGTTGCCAGTTAACCAGCTATAAAATGCCACGCTGCTGGCTGTTCTATTTTTTTGTTCCTTTTTGATCTTGTTCAATTACTCTGAGTCCATCGCAGCAGTAGCCTCAGTCCTGCAGATGCCACCACTCGCACACTACTCATTTGGTAAGGGACAACTATATTCTCAATAAAATCAGAGAGGAAAAATAGATTTTATCTTTATTTTAAATCAGAAAAAAAACTAACCACAAAGTTTCAGAAAACATTAAATCTGATCTCCTAATGGTTTGTATAGTAAACTAAGCTTACAAAATTTATAAATGTTTCTATGGTAATGTCTTCTTAATATGCATTTAAGAGAAGGAAAAAAGAGGCAGCTAGGTCTGGAAGTAAATGCAACTACTTAACTAAAAAAAAGAAAAAATAATGACCCAGGTAATTTTTTTTTTTTTGTTTAAAATTTTAGAAACTTCATCTGTATGATGGTCTCTGGATACTAACTCCATGAGAGCTGAAGTGAAAACATACTATTGCAACTGTCAGGCACACAAGCAACAAGGATGCAATTCATTACATATCAAGACACTCTCAAAAGTTCCCTCTCAAAACTGAATGAACACAGCTAGATGAGTAGCACATATACATCTCACATTCAAGCGCTAGAGCTTTTTTCAGTATATAATGTATTTGGGTGTCAGAAGTTCATAGAGGTAACCTAGAATCAAGAACTAGAGTGAAGATGACCCATCAACATCACCAGAAATAAATGCCAGCACAGAACAAACTAAAATCACAGACACTGTGGAATTATTTGCTAATTAGCCGTGAAAAAAAGTAATCCGTAATGTAACAGTGAATTCAAGCTTCTTGCATAAATTTGAAGTGGGCAGTTGCAAAGAACACAAACTACTTCAGTGTGTCAGTGGTCAGGTACCTACAAGCTTGGATGGTACTTTGAAAATATAGTTATTAAACATTCACATTGAATACTCACTGTTTATCTCATACAGAACATTCCTAAATTTCTAAACAATTTTAATATATCCTAAGTTACAAACTGTTTTGTCCAGAAAGCAAAAAATGAAAAAACTGGTAAGTTTCTGAAGACTGAAACACCCTTTGCCATTTACATTTGATATAACCAAAGCATTCATCTGGAAGTTTTCAAGTCATAATAACACAAAACACACTTTTAAGGCCAATAGGTAATTTTTTCCCAATAAACAACTGGAAACAAACAAACAAAAAAATAAACTTTATGTATCTGAAGTACCTGTACTACAAATGTTACCTAACAAGAAGAACTGGATAAGAAATTAACATAAGAAATTAACGAAAGTTTGTTGGCACAGAATTTTTCTTTTGGTGAAAATAGGTAAGATCTTTTCAAGACATTAGATACAGTTCTGAAGGCACTTCTCCAGAGATACTTCTGCCTACAGATAACCCAGACAAGCTACCTATTCTGCCCAAACTAAATCAGGTTGCATTGCACTGTGCTGCAAGGAGCTTTGCAAGCTTGCAGCTTTGCTAACATATGGATCACGATGCTGCACAAACCAATTGCATCAGAGACTTCTCTTTTCTATCTTCATCTCTATTCTCGGAGCCTCTTACCTCATAATTTACTTCCTTTTCCTTTATCTGAGCTATCCTGCTCCTCCATTTCCTGAATAAACCAAGGGTGTACAATGTTAATAGTAAGCTGCTCCAATGACTATACATCATACCACCCTAATACCAGCCTATTTGCCCTCATATACATGAGGAAATACATAACTGGTATTTCCGGAAGCCTGTCATCAGCATTTTCATGCAATGCTCAAGAGAAAGTTTGCACCATGCCTGAAGACCAAAAACTGTGACTTTTTCAGATTAAAAGGCAAAGTATTTGCTAAATAAGAAACCTTGATGAAAACGCACTTTGGCAGCTCCTCTTTTCCCTTCCCACTATTTCAAGTGATCTACTCGCCTCAACTCCAGCCCTGTGGCACAGAAGCAAGGTGTTTATCTCAGCAATACTGCAGGCCCTCTAGAGCTTACCAGTTATGAGCTTTCACAGATCTAATATGTATATGCGAAGACAACCCCATTCCATATGCTGTGTTTAAAATACAACCTCATGTAAAGTACATCACACCACACAGTACTCAACCCAATATTTATGAAGAAAATACACGTATCTTGCTCTACCACAGATAGCAGAAAGGTTTCCCAGGTACCGCAACCACAGAAATACAGCCACCCATTACAAATAACTGGAGTTTGAAGGCTGGAAGCTGGTTAAAACACAGCTAACCTGAAGAAATGCTACATTCTTCCCAGAGCCTCACAGAAATCAAACTTGTCTTAAGTCACCTCAGTCCTTTAAATTAGAGCCTGCTGGTCTGCTTTAACTCCTGTTCAAAGTCATTAAAGACCACACACACGTCTGTCCAAAAAGAAGGTTTCCCAGCTTCACTCGATCCACTGAATGCACACTAAGTCACATCATCTATGTACACATTAGGAGAATAGGGTGACTGGCCAACAACATTCTCAGCAACCCTAATGGGTGGGAATTACATCATAAGTGAGCACAGCAACTATACAGACACCTGCTATAATCCATGAGACTGGACACAGCTTTATTAGCAAAGGTAGTAATCACTACCCCATCACTAGATCAGCAATTGCACCAGTGTTTCATAACGAAGTTTGACCCTTAACAGCCTGGGGACACACAGGCAGCATCAGACATCCACCAGAGGTAAGCTCAAGATCTTTTCTTTCGTTTCACTTGAGAGCAGGGGGAGTGATTGCAGACTGGAAGGCAAATACAACAGTACTTCTACTATTTCTTCACATCTAGGTATGTTGCATCAAAAATGCTAGAACACTCTCAGAACGTACCTTACGGAGTTTTTAAAGACTTACTCCCCCTGCTCCCAAGTCCAAGCAGGCACCCTTCTGCCCTTCATTGGCATACTAATTTAAACTGCAACAGAGCCAAGGTAGAAACAGATCGAAAACTTCACTCCACCCACTGTAAGTTGGATTACTTTCCCCCTCTCCCATCTGCACTCATTTTTCTCATATCCAGCTCAGTGTCCACTTTGCTTCTAACTGAATGCTCCATTCTAGGCTCCCTGAGCTGACAGTCCCAGGCACTACCAGAAATGTACTATTTAAAATAGGACAAAAAGGAGGTTCTAGACCAAGTAACAAACATTTTTCTTTGCGGCTGAGTCTTTGAACAAAAGGTTATGCCAGTCAATGAGGCTGTATGCATAAGTTTTTATAAAAATCACTACTTTAATTCAATGTCATTTACTTATGTCACATCCTGAATGTGACAGCTTGTGCATGAACCTACTATGTCAGTTTAAAACATAGGACATATTATTAATAATCTGTGGTGCTAAATATTCTTATTTACAAATTTAATAAAATAGATTGGAATTCACTAATTAAATAAACAGCAGTTAAGTCCTGAAAAATTTAAGTGGCATCTTGTATATAGGCTGCTATACTAACATGATGGACAATATTTCATATTCTTTTTCTAAAAACAGTGTTTGTGAAGAGAAGAATATTGCAGTCTAATTTGATCTGTATGAAAAGCAGTATAATTTACATGGGCTGAGAAGCTGAGTTTCTTATTTTCAAGAAACACTAATGCATTGTATCACGAAAACAATGACTGGAGGAAAAAATCTTATCCCTTGACATTTTCACATTGCCTACAAGAGTACTACTCAACATTTCAGCAATCTATTAGACTTTAATTGCCAATTTTGAATACTGGAAAGTAGTATGCATCACACTTCAAAACAGCTTTTTTTCTCCTTTGTAAATAAACTTTCAGAGTAAACCAGTTCCTAATAAGAATAGATCAGTAATCCGATCACACCTGGAAAACTCCTCCCTAACACTAATACAAGCTACCATAAACACACTATGCAAACATGTACCTACACAACAGACAGTAGCTAAAATAAAGATAAAAGCCATGTTAGTAAGAGAAGACACATCAGTTGTCATCTTTTCAGCACAAATGGCAGTAAATATAATTCTAAAAGATCACAAACCCTTAAAATTGACAAAGGAAAAATTCATAGTCACTAAAAAGACGCCACTCTGCTTGACCCATGCTCAGGAAAATCAGACCAATAAATAGCAACAGACCAGGTCTTCTCACAATGCCAAGATATATCTTAGTACAAATAAAGTAGGGTTTGAGCATGCTTTACTCAGGACAGATGACTGATATTTTACACAGAGCGCCCAAATATTCTGCTTTTATGCAACATGAGTGTCTATATTTTCACATAGACATTTCCAGGTTAAAGAAACTTACAGGTATTTCCTATACTGATAGCCAAGGTGGCAACACACTGGAAGTCCTCATATAAGAAATGAAAGAAAAGAAAAAAAAACAGTGTGTTTGAACATGTGAGTATGTGCATGTATGCTGAATATATAATGTATGTTTTCCAGATATAAGAACTATGATAGTTGAGATGCTTCTCTGCCTCATGCCCAAGATCCCCCACAAGAGTCATTCTAACTTAGAAAGACATACCTTTTAAAGCTGGCAGTTTTTGAAGTTCCCTATTATTGCTAACATTAAACCTTGAAGAACTCTGACGCTTTTCCTTCTTCAGTACTGTCTGTGGTGCTGGTACTTTGATTTTAGATAGTTGTGCTGGGGGAGGAGTGCTGTTTGATTTTTTGTTTGACACCTGTTTAAAAAGAAACAAAAGCAGTTAATTGCAGCTGAACTTAGAAAAAATCTTCTAAAGACTATTTTTGTTAGAGAAATAAATTAAGGAAAGGAAGCTTTTAATCATCCTCTGAATGTATAGCTATCTATTCTTTTGTTCCTTCTTTTCAGTGTTCATTTCTGTACCAAAGCCCTCATATAGATGGGATCACCTTGCTACATGCACTAGCCCATTTATTTGAACTTACCAGCCAACTGAAAAGAAATTTTCATGTAATTCCTCAGCTACTCTCACCTTTTCCCTGAGAAATCTAGGACTCCAAGGTCTAACTTCAGCTTCAAAGGGGTCATAGGACTTTGTCTATCTACAGCAGGTGAACCTTTCACTCCCTATTTGTATTGTGCCTTGCTGCTAGAGTCCTAAGCTTGGCTGGGGCATTCAGGCTTTGATATAAAGTTAAAGGAGCGAGTCTTATTATTGTAGTAGCTTCAGCAGTTCTAAAACATATATGAAGATTTGTAGCAGTTTACTGCCTACTAGACCAAGTTGCTTTTACCGTAATAATTTTTATCAGATTGTCACTGTACAAATGTACAGTGTATATTACCGCTGTATGAAGTAAATAACATGAAACCAGAAAAATGGTTCCCACCTATAGGTTTGCAGTTTGCTGTTATTTCCCAGACTACACCTGACAGTGCGCTCTCAAGCTGAATAAAATGCATCATTAACAAAAGCTTGTTAGAACTTGTGATGCTGCCTTTCTCATTCCTTTTTAGAAGTAGGAAAAGCAGGTTTAAAGTAGGCAATAGTTTACTTTTAAAACATGAATAATTTCATAACATTCTTTACAAGAACAATAAAACATCTAGGAATGATCTACACTAAAGAGTACAGAAACAGCTGGGCAAGAAATCTTACTGCAAGTATCGTAATTCATTTTACAGGACCTTAATTTGCTGTAGAAGCCTTTTACATTTGCAAACTATTTTACACTGAAGCACACACATCTCAAAAATACACCTTGGCACATTTTTCTTACAGGGAAGACCATATTCTCCTTTGCAGAAAGTGCCCACATGATACGAAATAGGGAAAAAAAATCAGATGGGAATGGTATTCAGGATGGAAGTCAAGTTGTAATGCTTCTACTTTGGCAGTTTGAATGGATTTAATTAGAGTTTTGTTAGGTATAGTAGATATGGAAGTAGGGTTTCATTGCTGCATGAAATAACATAGAATCATAGAATGCTTCAGGTTGGAAAAGACCTCTAAGATCATCAAGTCCAACCTTCAACCCAAAACCACCATCAATGGCATCTTCATAGGAACATGGCTAAAACAACAGAAATCACTTCATGTTCTAAAAAGGATTTCCAGAATAGCTTATTCACCAGCAATTTCTATATGGTCTGGGAACATACACATTCAGCAAATGTGGAAATGTTACCATACATAAATTTATCTACCTTCAGAGTCTGAGTCAGTAATTTTACTGAAATTTTGTTCTACTAGCATCACTGGGAAAAAAATGTATACTCTTCAAGAATAGATTAACAATTGTATTATATTATACACACAGTTCTTAATATACCAAAGATAAGACTGAAAGCAACATTTATTTTTCAATAAACACATCTAACGTGACCATTTTGCAAATTTAGTATTATAATAGCAAAAAACCTTACAGCCTTATAGAACAAATAAGGCAAGACAATAGACTGAACACCAGAAGTCTTAAATCACCAAAAATACTCTAGAACTTGTTTCAGTAAAAATGGCATACATAGGCAAGTTAAAAGCATTAATGTACAACTAATAGCTGTTCCATTACATTTTTTCAGACTATTTAACTTTTTAATTCCAAACACTAAATGCTTTAAAAATCTTTTTGCTGAAATAAAAGTGATCTGCAAGGTAAATTCTAACCATTAATTAAACTTTAAAAAAAAATAGCATTCCAAATAAAATTATGACTATGCTAAGCAGAAAGACAGAACTAAAAATTGGGAAGCAATGACTTACCATATATTAAACAATAAAAGCTAATTAAGGTGCATTATAAACACTAATACTGCGCAGGATTCTATACTTTCAATATTGTGCTTGAGCCTAATGGTGTTTTTCTGAACTGGCTATCTTCCACTGCCACCTGTTTTTTGTTCATTACTTAGAAAAGGAAAAGCCGCTTTCCTGTTTCCTCTATTCCCCAAAAAGTTCTCAATTTTAAATGAACAAACGCTCACATGTAATAATTGTACATATTACAATATATATTGTAATATACTTACATGTGCACCCTATGGTATCCTAAGGTAACACACACCTCAGGGAATCAAGTATTGTAAATTGCAGATAAATTCTAAAATTAGCCAAAAGTGGTTATTTAAGAGAATGGGTAACATTTCTAATTAGAAATGTTGATAGAAAGCATTTTTTCGTTGCTATGGCAACTTCCCATCTAGCAGTGATGACTCCAGCATAATTCTAGCCCCGAATCACTGGCCAATTTATCCAACAGATTTCACCCTCCTTTCTACCATCAACCATGATCATCCCTGCCTTTCAGTCATGATCCAGTCCTTCAGCCAGCACATACCAAAAGACAGTTTCCAGCTCATTATTGAGCAGTACACTACACAGCTGTACCCAATGACTTCTGCAAGTGGCACTATGGTGCTAGCACCCAGCACTCCTGAGCTTGCAGATAGCCAGCCCTCGGATAGAGGGGCTCCTAGAGAAAGAGAGTTAAGTCAATTTAAGCCACACAGCTCAGCAATCTTAAACATCCCTCTAAAGAAAACAAATTCAGAGTAACAATTCTGTGTATTAATTTGCTAAAGGTTTCAAGGTAACAAACTTAACTTTTTATGAAGGTACAGTGCTCATGAGTTCAGACCAAAGAGCCAAGCTCAACCTCTTCCTCCCACTAATAAACCAAACTGCTTCAGAAACTCACAGGTGCTGAGAATAACTGAAGACATTCTGCTACATCAGCGAACAATTGAACTTATTCAGAAGAGTCAAACTACAGATGCATTTTTAGCAATTCTCTTCCTACGACTGGAATGGGAAATGCCTTCTCTTCCCCTTGTTCTGGCAAACAGCTCCCTCCTACCCAAATGTTTATATACCCATAGACACATTCAATTCCGATAGTACTGATAAACCCCTAAAAATGTTTACAAATTACTCTGGAAAAAGTGTCAGATTGAGAATGTGTTTCTCTAGATCATCGTTAAAACACAACCCTCAGGTTTTCTGATCAATTTAGTTTTTAAAAGCTAGAGCTTTACATACTTTTATGAACATTAAGACAATCAGGACCAGTGCGATTCTGATTTTTAACTACTTCTTTTAACAATTGCAAAACAGCGTTTATGTTCCTCAGTTCTCTTGAATAAGTTTAACATGAATTGAAGAGAGTGAAAGGCAGGGAGGAGAGAAGGAGGTTTCTTGCCAGCCGTAACAGTTCAAGATAGACAGTCCTTGCATCCCTTCTTCCCTTGAGTCGTCCTGCATCAAGCAGGATGTGGTACATTCCTTGTCTTAACATCACTGTTTTGAGCAAAGTTGGATCCTTCATGCCCCCAACTTATACACCAGCAAGTATAGATGAGAGCACAACAGGGAAAGACAAGATATGAGTAGACAAAGCGCATCTACAGTTACAGCCAATTTTTCTTTTCAAATTAAATTGATCATCAAACAGCCCACACATCAACTTTTGGTTTTGGCCAGCCATCTAAAACATAGAAGAGAGAGTACTGGGATCCGGAAGGAGGTTCCACCCTGCATCCCATATATGTCAACAAGTCTTCCAGAAGACCCTATTCTTTCCTTTCTGACAGTCCAAAAACTGGTATTCAAGCTTCCTTGACCAAACATGCGCAACCAGAAGAGCTCTGTCTGACCTTACCTTTAAAAGCACACTCACTAATCACCAAATTAGACCTAAACACACAGTCTCCTGCTCCACAAAATCAAGAGGGTTTCCAAGCCAAGCCTAGAGTGGGGTCAACTCTGGAGACATACAGCAAGCTTTCATACTGCTTTCTAATATAAACTGATCAGAGAAGGGTAAGGATTTGAAGATGACAATAAAATCACCTGGATGCACATGTCATTCAAGATTAAAAAAAAAAATTGATGGCTTACTAGTGCAAAAAATCAGACCACCTCCTAAGCACAAGGCAAGAGAGATTCTCTCTCTCTCTGCCTGAAGAAAACATGGTGCTAGGCCAGTATCCTGTATAGCGTTTCTTGACACAGATCAATCTAACACTAAGCCACAAATTTCTTTCCCCTAATGAGTATCGCCACTGAATTCAAGTTTATATCAGTGTGTACACCATCCCAGGATGGCAGCAGCAAGCCACATACCAGCAAGAAGCTTGAAAAAAACCTCTGGACTACAAGATCTGGACAGGTGAACCTTGTACCAATTAACACTGAATTAAGACTCCCTGTGAAATGCAGGCACACAGAGCAAAAAGCACAGAACACTTTTTGTGAAAATCAGTCTGAATCTGAGAACAGGGGGAGAATGCTTATATTAATGCAGAATTAATCTCTTCTTTCTTTTCCTTTTGGTATAGTAAGTAGCCTCCATGGATTTATTTTTCATTAAGATAAACAGAGGTCTGATCTATAGTACCCAAAAGAGCTTATTTCTTGCCAAGGCATCCTCAGAAGGGACTATGAAAGCATTCTGGATTATTACTTAAAATATACTTACAATGAAACTGAAATTCAATTTACTGAAACTAAACAAAGAACATAAGAAAAGACACATTTACAACTTCATTTTCAAAACTGTATGAAGGCCCAGTATGCAATCAAAATAATTTGGGTAAGAGGTTGAGGCCCAATACATAATCAATGTAGTTAGGCTGAGAAGTTGAACTTAAATTAATCTCTTGAAATGAGAACTGAAATCAAAGATCAAGGAGTCAAAACGGGTGGAAAGCGGTTTTTAAGAGCTTTCCAATGCAGTTTCTTCCCCTCTGCAGTAACTTCAAAGTAGTGTGAAAATCTCTGAACGCTCCAGGAATCTTGAACTCTGCTGCAGAGCTCTCTTTGCAAATCTTCATTTACTGTTCCGTTTTGGGAGTGGTAACAGGGACAGATCATATCTGGCATATGGTGCAGTAGCCATCAACCCAGAAAATATATCCACAGCATACCTGCAGGACATGAGCTCGTGGTGTTATGTTAGCAGTTGGGACCAAGGTAAATTGTTGAAGACAGCACACTACCAGGAGAGCAGGATGTGTCAGCCGATTTCCATGCATTGTTGTTACCACCACCAGTTCAACATGCCTTCCAACAGGACAACATCAGAATAAACCCTTGTTATTGTTGTATAAAAGATATGGCTTGACAGAGCTATCCAGAGAGTTTGCAGCAATTCTAGTTCATGCAAGTAGTGCCCAATCAGTAGTAAGGAGTTTGTTATGGAGCAACTAGCTACAATCTTTAAAATCAGTATTTGCATTGAGTCTCTATAGACTGAAAACTATATAAAGCTTGATAAGGATTCTTAATCATCTGGACACATTAAAAGGGTCATTGATCCATAAACAATCCAGTTAAAAAAAAGGCAGGGTAACAACATGCTTGTTGGGTACCATTTTGGACAGCAAAGAGTTCTGCTGTTCTTACTTTGTTGAAGATTCTTGCTACTATACCATTATTTTTCAGTAGTTTCACCACCACAAGATTGTTTAGACAGACAACTCACAGAGGAGCTTCTGGAGATGCAGCTAATGGTGCTGAAGGCTTTGGTTGGTTTCACACGAACCAATTTTGATTTCTATTGTTTTTCCTCAACAAAATCATTTGACAGAATGATACCTGGATCAGCTTGCTATAATGATCTTTGCAGCTGCCCTTCTAGCAAGCATGTTTATTATCATTAAAGATTCTCTCAGTGGTTGAGATATACTGAGACTACCACTGTACTACCCGGTGTAAGTTACTATGCTTTTATTTGTTATGATTGCATCTAAAAGCTTTGAGGATCTGTTTATACAGTGATAAACAAAAAGATTAACTTTTCAATAGGATGGTGATGACAAAGTTCATATATTTTAGCACACTGTAATCAGCACTCACTGATTTACTTTGTGGTACTTGTTTAACAACTGTGATTTTACATATAAGCAATGCTACTGCTGGCTATTCTTGATGTCTAACTATGGAGTTCCATCAGTGTTTTGTCAGAGACAACAGAGTTTGATGAATTGTATCAGTGACTGGGAAGTTCCCTGCAAGCAGTGAAGGTCGTCTGGCCCTCTTCATGGCAAGTTTTACAGTCACAGATTGTTTCAGAAGACTACAACTTGCTGAAGCTCTTCCATCTTTCTTGCTGGCGTTTATTTCTCACAATACAAAGCATTGCTTGTATTTCCTGCTAGCTGCTTACACATACAGCTCAAATTTTATCTTCTAAAGAGTTGTATCACCGCAGCTTTGTGCAACGCAGTTGGCTTGCCACACATCAAACCAATCCTGACAATTGCCAAAGATGCCTCAGCAGTGTACTGCCTCCTTGACAGTGATTGTACTGACTCCTTGATTCTTCCACTGTTCATTTTACGTTCATAGTTAAATATCAGCAGCATAAGGCTTGGTTTCCATCTGCCCCTTGTAAACTTAAATTTTTTTTAACTAGTTTACTGCAGGATCAAACTGACATTTGATCCCTTTCAGTCAGAGATCAGATCTGCACCCTGAGGTCGCAGAGTATTGGCAAAGATGATGCGGTGCCCAGGCTGGGACCGTGAGCAGATTCATGCTGTGTCATGCTTGCTCAAAACACCACCATCAGTGAGCACCTGGTACTTCACAAACATAGGCAGCAAAGCAACATTTGTTTCTTAGTGCATCTTCTATAATGAAACTTCAAAGAAGCCAATGCCCCCAGAAAAGTAAAATTTGTTGCCTGCAACCATCACTTAGCTAATTATATATGATTAGAACCAGCTAATGTCCCAAGTATTATTTCAAAACATTTACATAAGTACAGAGATGAAGAATCTGAATTAAAGTGATGGCCTAGCTTAAATTACTTTAGTTCTTGATTTTAATTTGTAATTTCTCTCTGATCAGCCTGAACAACCCTTTTACTTTCAAAAATAACCAACAGAAACTGCCTTTGTGCTTCTTTTTTATATATACACATACATATGCAAGGTTTCTACATTTGAAAGAAAACACACACACAAACTCATCCCATTTAAGCCCCGAATCCTATACTCTGCTGTGAATTTTAATTTTCTAACGCTACTGATGAGCTAAGGCTACTGTGTATGTTGCTTTACCAGTGATGTCTGTATTCTTGTGCTCCCTAATCCACTCATAACGGTTTCTCACTTCACATGCTCATATTGAAACCTCCGCCCCGGCCGCCCAATTTGGTGTTTGTATTAGATGCTGTATAAGAGAGTTACAACCCATGACAAGGTTCCTGGGCATTTTAGTACTATAATAATAACCTTGACCACTTCTAAAGAAGTGTTACACCAAATCATGTCCTCTTTGGCTCTCATCATACTTTTATTTTACATGCCACTAGAAAAGTTTACTTGTTAGTACTTCAGACTGCTAAACTGAGCAGTGATGAGGAAGCATATTAAATTATAGTCACTATAAAAGTGTAGCAAATAATAACATTTGGCAGTCATCTCTTAATAAGTATATTCAGGAATGAGGCAGGATTCTTTTCCTAGATTTTTTTTTTTTAATTAGCCCCAAAGCCTGTTGGGGTGTGCATGTAAATAACACTAACAAAAAAACAAAGCCTACCATCCCACTTGTAGAATTACAAATTTATTCTGTCTTCAAATGAAATTGAGGGGGGAAAAAAAACAAACAAGTTTTAGTCTTTGTGAGGTCTGTGAACATATGGATGGATTCAACAGCTACCTATTTTTTCTTACTATCTGTATTCTTTATAGGATAGCTATTAATAATTCTGTATTACACATATATATTAATCAACACCAGAGTCCTCCCAAAGTTTAAGGAGCAGTAGGCCTTAATTATTATGAAAAAATTACATTATTTGAAACAGAGGATGCAAAGGATGTCTTCAGTTTACAAACTGCTGATACCCTTGTTTGAAGGCCACTTTGCTCTTTTTAGTTAGGACAGCCTTTGCCTTTATTGCTGTGTTTCCATTCAGGAAGGATTCAGAGAGTTTGAAAGCACGATCAGGAAGCAGAGGATAGCAAGTACTATAACAAGTCACAAACCAAAGATCTCACACATCATATGTTACACAAGTAGTTGTCAGCCTTGTGTAAGAACTAGAAGGGCATAGGATCCTGTTTTCAGAAGCATCTCTTTTGAGGTAACAGAATACTTGTATACAGCAGCATTTTGTACATTTGGTACATCAATTCAATTAGTCTTAAAAGCATTAAAGTTACATAACAAGCATCGTTAAGGTAACATCTTTCACTATTCAGTATTAAGGTATATTTGCTTTGAATGAAGAAGGAAATTCCAATTCCCAAAAACAAAAAGGCAAGATGTCAATAAAAATTGGAAATAGAAAATTACAGAAGTTAAAATATTGCATAGCTGCTTTAAGAGTAACACAGAGTGCATCCTTCTAGTTAGCAGATAGCACCTCATTTAGTACTAAAGGTGTATTCACTTGCTACACAAGTATTTTTTCAATGGTTAGATCAATCCATTAAAAAAATTCTCTCTAGGAAAGAAAATCAAAACTGCAAGCCATAGACAAAAATTAGTTTTTAAGTTTTTTTTTTTTAAACAAGTTGGCGCACCAGTTTGAAGACAAACAAAAAAAGCCCCCAAACCCCACAGACTTTATTTATATAGCTTATAGAAGAGAAGATACATCTTGATTTTATAGGCAGTTTCGGTTTAAAGTCCTGTTTTGCTAATGTTAGAAGTAAAAACCAATAGCCAATAGAAAGTTTCAGAAAACAGGAGGTCTAGCACTATCCACTTATAGCCATTCTGCAATTCAAACTTGAGAGTACTAGTTGTTCAACATCTCATATTTATTTCATAATATGAGTATCTCTCTTCTTCCAAATGAAAGACAATCAATTTCCAAATCAATTTTATCTACTGCATGGGACTGACTCATGGAACACTGGCTATTCTGCCTATCAGTCCAGCAGGGACATATTACTGAATACGTACCGAAGAAACAGTCAGGGCACAACTAGGTTTGTTATGCACAACATACACAAGACAAACATAGGTTATTGATTTGGCCTACTAAAACCTGGGGGGTTGGGGATGCTTTATTACAGGCTATCAGCCATTCCTATCTAAATGGCTATGTAACTGGCACCAAACTGACAGCATGGTAGGGATTACTACCAAACCCCTTAAAACATTGGTTTATGTTATAAATAAATTAATGCTTAACTTCAGGCATTAATTAAAAAGATAAATATGATCTATGCTAAATGTATCTCTTTGTAAAGACATCTGCTTCTATGAAGGACAACAAATACAGAAGAATCTTATACCTCAAAGATACTGAACTTAATGCATCCAAAAATGCTATGCCACTGAGTGACAGAGATCACCCATCTAACAACAGTAAAAAGAAAAAGAGCTTAAATAACAGCTGCTTTATACAAGTGGCAATAAATATACATCCACTCAATCACATGCACATAAAAATTACCATATTAAACAATTAAAACAGAATAAACTCAGCTGATTGAAAGAATGTTTTGTGGCAGGAAGATATTTCCAGAAATTATTTAGCAGCTATCCTAGTCCTAATACATGTAAAAAAAGTAGAGAAAACAACCCCAGAGCTTTTGGAAAGGTATTCTCCCTGACCCCCAAACCTCAAGCACGTCTGCTGCGGTCCCTAATGAGTTGCCTGATATGTACTTAGTTGTGCTAAGACTGTCGAGTGTAACTTCAAAAATTCTTTTTTCTACTTAGAAAAAAACCCTAGTCACAAGCTAGACACTGTATAACAGTCTCTATACGTCACCTTCAAGATCAGATCAGGTGCGTTCGTTTCTCGGGGTTACTAGTAACTGGTAGAGTATCTTAAATAGCATTGCAATGAAAATCATAAATAGGAAACATGAGAAAAATAAGCAACAGTATATGGAAAATATGGAGTCAACTTTCTACATAACTTGCTGCTACCGATCTCGGGAACCTGTTAACAAAAAAAAAAAGCTGGATTTATTCCTTTTGCCTACTCCTAGTTTTCCTTTTCACATTAGGATACTTCTACATATGATCTCTGCTAAGAAATCCACACAAAACCATCAATGCCACTACTACTCCCCGTTCCTTTTTTAACTTATTATTTTTACAGACATTGGCAATCATATGTGCACAAGTAATCGGGAATCAGGAAAGGACGTAATGAGAATACTGATAGTCTTTCACCACTGTGTGCTGCTAATATAGGAAAGAAAACTGGATAGGCACCTCCCAAGGTTCTTTCAGAGAGAGGAAAACACTTTTCCTGAAGTATTTTAAAGATGGCTTGTTAAAAAGAGATTTCTGTAATTTCGTTACCACTCACAAAAAATATTACCATTATGTTGAACAGAGGTTAAGAAATTAACTTTTAAATAAAAAAGGGTCCACAAAGCTGTGAAGAAAAACCTCTGAAAACAAAGCCTGACAAAATTGCTGCACTGGAGGCTATTGCCAGTGTTTAATAAACCTACTAAAAAGTGATGGCTGCGAGAGTGCCAGGACAGAAGCACGGATCTGTACTTACCGAAGCTTTTTTAAATTGGCTTCAACAGTTATTACAGTCTCACACTGGCAACACATGCTGTCAATAAATCAAGAAATTTCTTGCATGGCAAGAAAACTGGCCAATGCTGTTTGTAATTTATTACATTTTGATTTATCTGTATTTAAAAAAAACACCTTTAAAGTAGAAACAAACAACCCAGGCAGCACATGGAAACAATGAGATAGTACACACGAACACACACACTCTCCTCAAACCACGTTAGTCTTCCGTTTGCTGTTCTGCACGGAAGAACTTGAAGAAAGAGTTACGATTTCTGTTCTCATTTGTTGAAAAAAATCACTAAGCCAATACTTTCTTAAACAAGAGCAGTAATCTCTGCCTTCCAGAGACTACTCAGCACCTAGATTCAAAAATGAATACAATTTTAAATTTAGAAGTTTCATGCCTTCTTAAACCAATCCAGCTAGATCTAGAAGATGCTATCACTCCCAGTCACCTACTACTGCCTTGGATGAAAGGTTATCAGCTACTTCTGACACTTCCATCCCCCAGGTGAACCACAACAGTGAATTGTCCAAGTGCTCCTAGACCATTTCAGTGATCAGTGAAAAGTGCAAGTTTTAGCACATACATTCCCACAGACAGAAATAAGAGTCTATAGGGTTAAAATTTTAACTTCCTTCCCCTGTGGTTGTATTTGAAAAATACTGTTAAAGCACTGTAAGAAACACTTGAATTTTTAGAAGTGTTAGGTTTTGGATAGAGACAGAAAACAGTAATGTTTCTCAACAATCATTAACTATTACCAAGCCACCTCTTTCTAAAGAAATTAGATGGACCATAAGTTACTGCTGCCTTAACTCAAAGAGAGGCCTCCATACACCGTAACAAAATAGAACTCTACAATAAAGCTTATCTGAGAGGCAAGTAACTTCTGCAAAGGCCAGGTCACAGGGAATATGTCCACAAGTTACTAAGCACTGGCATAGCTAAGCCCCACACCAGGGCTTTTTTTTTGTTTGTTTTTTTCTTATTTATGTTCCCAGTGTAGGTTTTGGGCACTGATAAACAAACTGCCCAAGTACTTTACCAGAGTAAGAGACACTACTCCCACACAGAGGAAAAGCAACACACAACAGATTAAGTCTTTGTTCACAACCTGAAGACACCGATATCCAGAATACTAATTACTGAAGTAAGAGGTTATACTGAAAGGAATAGATCCAACTGTTCTGGGAAGTATTTAGTCTAATTCATTAATGTTTACTAACAGGTTACAAACTATAGTTAGATAGGAGCTTAATCATATTAGCTCCATGTTCAATAAAATGAACACTATGTGCAACTGCAAACTGGAATAATTACATTATTGTTACCCTCACTTCATTCATACTGTGCAATTCTGGCAGCTCTGTCACAAAAAGGAGAACAGAACATGGAAACAGAGAAGGACAAAGTAATGGAAGTCTTCCCAATCTAGGCGAGATTAAGCAGGTCTTAGGAAAAAAAATAATCAAATAAATCATTAATAATGTGAAAACAGTCTTCCACAACACCTCAGCTAAGCAACCTTCTACTGACTTAAAGAGAAGTATACCAGGATGGAAGACCATACATCTACTCTGCTTCTGAATCTCTCTTCTTGAGTATCAGCTACTGACCACACAGCAAATACAAAGTGACATGGACCTCTCTTCTCATGTTGCATGCCTCTTTTGGTATTACATCAAGTAACCAAGGCACAGGTAATGCAAAAAGAATCACCGTATATTCCTTCCCCTAAACATCTGCTTGATGGGAATACTAGAGACAGGAAAATAGGCAAGATGGGCCTTGCTTTCAAACACAACTACAGTGGGATACTTTGAGATTTAAATGAAGAAACATTTACTTCAGGAGGTCACCTGTGTGCTGCAGCTACTATTTAGTACTTCTGTATATGTTAGGGGCTACTGCTGACATTTACAAACAGAAACAAGCATCAGCTTAAGTCACTTTTACCCCCTTTTAGCATGGGCATCCTGCCCTGGCATACCCCGAATCATTTCAATCCCTTTTCAGACTTGCTGTACAGTTTCACTCAACTGAAATCTCATTGCCATGACTGCAAGACAGGAAAAACACTTGTTCATTTTTGTAAATATTAAGATATGTTGTACTTTCCTATAGAAGTCCAAGGCATCATGAATTTAGTTAAGTGCTATAAAAGTGCCCATAAATAAATGTATTTATTTATTTGTGGGATGCACAACATACACATTTTTGTATCTGTGGGATGCTGCTGCTTGTGTTGTCCCTGTTCTTTGAACAGCAGACAGTTTCTAGTCTTTACAATCTGCCATTTGCATTAAAAGCATATGCATTAAATGCATCTCAAGAAAAAGTATTAAATGAACCAGCATATTTCCAAATCTACTCATAGTCTAGAAGAGGATTTTTAAAAAGCCATGTTAAAACACACCTACAAGGAAACATGAAGACAGATTTCTTTAAAGAAAAAACATGAACCTAAAATGTATTAGCAGTGCATTCCAGAATATTTCTGTATTTACTCATCTTCACTATGTTAACAAACGGCCTCATTTCTGCTCATATAAGCATCAGCTAACATACACTGTGATTACAGCCAGCCACATTAAAATGCAACGTCTACATTACTATTTGTGTGCAATTATTCTATTAATTAAGTTAATGAGTCAAGTACTGAGGTGTTCAAAATTGTAGGGAGAATAAATAATGCCCACTGGGAATGGCAATCATAGTATATGTGCCAGTCACATTCCCAGTCCCTTTCCCATTCTGTCCCTACTCACATATGATTAAGTATCATAGATAACAAGAGTAAACTGTACTTTTAATTGGGAATTCTACCTGGAAAGACAACTGAAAAAGAAAAATGCATGAACACTACAACATATTCGCCTATTGAATATGTTCACATATTTTACTCACATTTTAAGTAAAGAAGCCCCTAGATCTGCAAACAAAGAAAGAAATTACTAGGAAACTGTATATATATTTTCAATTAACATTTAAAGCTCTCTACTAATTAACTATGGGACCTTTACAGTCTATCCAGAAGTGCCAAGAAGGAATAAGTTGTGGTCTCAGCAGCTTGTCATTCAGAAGCTTGAGAAAATAAGCAGTCAACAAACGTACAGCAAAGATGCTGATAACAATGAGCCTTACCATTGTGCAAGAACTAAAATTACAGCCAAGAAGTAATACTCTTTTTACAGTGTATTGCTGTGTTGTTAAAGACAGAACATATCACAATGAAGTATGTCTATTTACACCATTACAAACATCTGCACTGATAACAGTTCTTATTTCTAAGAGTTTTCTTAGTAGCTAAGATCCCTCCACCAAAACTCACACTTATCTGAATTCGCTAAAATGCTTAAGTTTACAAGTTTTAATGATCTTATAAATTTATGACAGTAGCATGCATCTTTCTGCACAACAAAGAAATGAGAACTCACTGAAGTGCATCAGAAGGAGTATACTAAGTATTCACATCCATCTACCCCCGACAGTCATTTTGGGCATGAAAAAATGGTAAAGCTGGATGAGTATTTTGTTCTCAAACATTATCTTTTGGTATCAAGACAGGTAGTTTAGAGGCTGAAATACATAAGCTTTTCAGTGTAGCATGTTACATTCAGGCTGGTGTGAACATTTAAAGGAAGTGTCAGAATTCACTTAAACATTGGTTTTCCAAAGGAAGCAAATATATTAATTTTGAGTTTCTAGATTAATACAGGAAAGGGAGTGAATAATGATTTAATTGACCCCTTTCAAGTCACCGCACCTTGCTGGTGGGCAAAAAGGGGAGCAATGCAGAAGGAAATAAACCGCCCCCCCCCCCAGCATCAACAACAGAATAATCAGTCAGAAATGGAACACTCTGTTGTATACCTATAAAAAGAAATCACACAAAACAACTGGCAGCCTTTGATTAAGCCCAAAGTCTCGTGACAACGTAACACGCTACTTAACCGACATGCCAACATAGACAGTGCAAGAGAAGAGAGCTCTGGGAATTCCAGAGAAAAATTGCAATGAGGATCTAGAAGACAAACCCAAAACCTCACGGTGAGACTAGACAATAAGATACACATATGCCTCATGACAAAAAGGAAATAGATGGATGTTTAAGACCGTAGCAAGCAAGCATTTATTTACGCTAAATAAACTTCTTCAAAAGCACCTTAAGTCTTAAAAACACTTTTTGTCAAATACCAGGGCACTAGTTCCACAACCACCTGTCATGCCAAAATTATAACAATCTAGAAAAACTTAACACACTCTTCAACAGTTATAACAATTTTTCTTGGAAAAACCTATGTATTTTACTAGTATTTACCTCATGTTCTTGGTTATCTTGTCCATCTTTGCCACTTTTTCCACTCTTGGCTGATTTTGCAGGTTCCTTTAAAAAAAAACAAAAAACTTTACAGTCTCAGTTACTGTGAAAAGATAATCTAGACAGATTTTTGAAGTCAATAAATTTGTTATTTTTAGACACTAAGACTATTAAAATTGATGAAACAAAAATGATATTTTATTGGACAATCTTAATACTGAACTATCAGTCTCTACAAAGCTGCTTTAAACATTTGTCATCTGCAGAAAGGTTTTGGAATTTTATTTATGCCTCAACATTCACCCATAAAGTATATAAAGATAAGCTCTCATATGGCTAAGTGGGCACAAAGAATGCAAGTGATTTGAACCATGTCTACGAACTCATCCTTGCAACCTTTAGGTCTTAGCTTCAGGAATATTTATATTCAGTTTAGCTTTGCAACTAGCATCGGCGCAGTACACATTTTACATTTTGTTATTTTGTCTGTTCTAGGGGCTACGAAGTCTGGTATTAGAAGCAGGCCCACAACTCTTACTTCTCCCTCCCAACACTGCACTTAACTTGCATTCTCCACCCATAGCATATTTTTGAGATTTGTTATTCTCGGAAACATAAAGAAAAGTTTGAATGCTTTTAATATCAAAGGTGGGAAGGATATTGTGAAAAAGTTAAAACAAACAAACACCCACAAACCACAACACCCAACCTCTCTAATTTTAAAATGATGCTGAAAACTAAAAGACAAGCAGAAGTCAACCAAACAGAAAAGGTCTAGAGGGATAGCAGCTAGATGAGGCAGACCGTATACTTCACTGTTTTTGACTTCCACTCATATAGCTAATTGCCTATCACATACAATAAAGTGCAATCCAGTCAACTTTCTGTTGAATTTACAAGTTTAATGCGAACATTAATTACTTGTGCAAGCCCCGTTCATGGCTGCCAGACAAGTCACTCCCGGGAGCGCCGGGGGAAAGCGAGGCCAAAGCTAGATTCTCTCCCATTGTCAGGGAAAGGAGGTGAAACGATTCCGAGTGGCGATTAGTGCTCCTCGAGTGCTTACGCCGATCCCCCAAGCACAACTTCAACTGCAGCCAGAGCCACGCAGCACTGAAACTTCCCAGGACGGGGACCGGGCAAGCAGCTGCTAGGAGACACCCACCTAGCCCAGTTCCCCA
>NW_010511697.1:0-3461 GCF_000687285.1 Phaethon lepturus
TGCGCATGTCCCACCCACAGGGGTGTTTGGACATCTCCCCCACCCCATCCAGGGAAACGCGGCTGGACTGATGCTCAACACCTCCGCGGGGGCAGGCCACATCCAGCTGTACCCCTCAGGTGGGTCAGCTTAAAGTGGCTGTGAACTAGCAACCCAACGGCATTTCATCATGTAAACTCTATGACTTACTGATTAAGCACAGCTTAGTATGTCATCTATCATTTTGGGACTGAGGCCCAGAAGCCTCAACAGAGTACAAGCAGTACATGCTGCCTTTCAGGGCTCCATGCCAGGCTCAAAGGCTTCTCTGAAGTAGTTTGGGAAAAAAAATGGGGAGTATCATCACATACGCACTTGCATCTGTTTACACCAAACTGTCCCACAACAAATACATACATAAAAAGCAGTAACTCCTGCTATAGGGGTCAGTGCCTCATTCCTCTGTAGAATTCTGAATGAAACCAGCTCTTCTGATTAATTTTTTTCCTTTTATTTTTTTTTTTTTTTTTTTTTTTTTCCTTTTTTGCGTTTTGGAAACTTTAGACTAGTTGTTGTTTTTCCTTCCTGCCTTTCCTTTCCTCCCAGGAAACAGTCAACAGCAAGTTATTACTCAGAGCGATTACGTGACCCCCAGCTCCATGCCTTGGAAACAGGTCTTGAGCCAATAACAGTCGCTGTGACACAAGCATGCGTGCGAGGGGAAGAGGGAGGGCAGCACAGGAACTGCATTCCCCCACAGATACACTGAGTCAAGTGTGACCAGAGCTGGTGACTTCATTTCTTAAAATAAGGAAACAAAGGTAGTCGTGGTCAATGGCAGCAAGAGATCCATTGTGATCAAGACCTCTCTGAAGATGCGTGCTGTGCTGCTTCATTTCTCTCTGCTCATTAAAAACTGAGCATGGGGACCTTCCTGTCCTGAAATACTTGTTGTTTTGGAAGAGTGACTGGCGCACTTAAAGCAGAGCAGAATATATAATTAGATAAAGTAGCATGAAGATAGCTCAGATAAACCCACTTAGTTCTTCTACCTTGTAAAGGTTTTTGGGCCTGAGAAAATGTGTCTTTTCTAAGAAAGCGGAATTTCTGGAGCAGGTGAGCAGAGCGCCGCTTTCACTGTGATAAAGTAGTTGGCAAAGCGCACTGGGTTTTGTACCTGACCGCTGCTACACAGTATGCTTGAACCCAGGATTTCAAGGGGTGATGAGCATTTACAGTCATTTAACTAATTCTCAGTCTCCTGCTGTGACACTGACAAAGAGACGTCAAGGAAAACTTGAGACATAGAGAATCTTAACTGAAGCCACAACGCAGTTCCACACTCAAGCTGGGAGTGGAGTTCCAAATCCTGCCTCCAACCTCAGCCCCCGTTTTCCTTTGTCCAAATAAACCTGGTCTGTAAGGCTCTCTTTCCACCTTCATCTTTCCTTCCTGACTTGGAAAATCCGTATCTCCCCCAGAGCAACCATTCTTCCCGGAGCCCCCTAAAAACAACGCAGACCAAAATGTGACCTTGTTGATTAACAGATCGGCCAGCTGCACGCTCAGGAAGTGGAAGCGCAGAGACAAAAAAGCCGCCTGAGACAAGAAAACAAAAATAGATAAAATCCCCACCAGCGACGTTGACGCGCAGAGATCAGAAAGGCAGAGGATGAAAGAGCAGGAAATGGGTTTCCAGTTGCAGGGTAGCAGGTACCAAAGGCAGCAAAATAGCTGGAAAGGACAGAGTTTACCATTGAGCTACACTACATCACGGAATGTTGTGCCCATGTGTTTTACAGCAGCCACATGACTTCAGCACTACCAAGCTGTTGAGCTCTAGGCAAGCGCTCAGTAATGAGTAATTTTGCCCTTTTCACAGAATAATCCAGCAAAATAAAAAGTCACTCAAAAAACCCATATAACATAGAATTTGGCAGCGTCCTGTCAAACCATTTGCTCTCTGTTCTAGCTCCACCGCTGTTTATCACATCTAAACGCTAATCTGAATGGAGTCCCAGCTGCCTTTGACCAAGGATTCTAAGGGAACTTAGTTCTTCATTTCTTGTAACCATGAATCTCATCAGGCAAACTCAAAGACTGAGTAAGTTATGGATGATAACTTACCCCTACAGATGTCAGTCCAGAGCAAAAGCAGTTCATGAGGGCAGGCAACAACGTCAGCAACTGACCCTAATCTGATCCTGATCCGGGAGAAGAAATGCAGACCATGGAAGTTCTGTTTTACCAGCTTGGAAGCAAACAAAACTATCACCATCCTTTTTCCGAAGATCCAAATGACTACTGCTCCCAACTGTGTTCAGGTGTCACCCACGTGCCGTGCCTGCTGCGACAAACACAGGTCAACCTCAGTCAGGTACATCCCTAGGGCTTTTTACCACGTGAGAGCATCTGGCAGAGAAGAGCTGAAAGGTCCTCGCTTCCTGCGTTCCACAAGGCCAGTGGTTCCTGTGTCAGCAGCTGCTGACCCAGTGATAGCAGGGACACCTGCCATGGAGGGACTGAGGACATACCTCGTGTTTCTGCTTTGTTCCAGATATAAGCTGTGAATTCATTTATATTCAGAAATTAGGCCAAAGAAATGACTGACACCACAAGCCTGCTGGTCAGAGCAGACACTGATATTAAAAAAAAGTATAAATGAAAATAATGTCTTAACTCCCCCCCATTTCCTACTCCATGAAGACCCTCTCACTTCTCAAAATCTGAAAGATGGCATTGGATACCGCATTTTTTAGTGTCTATGTGCAGCTGGGCAGTACTGTAGTAACAACATTTAAAAACTCTTCGAAGAATAAAAGTGCTCCAGGGCAACTAATAATTATTCTTCCTGAGGTAGCTTAGCACATGCCAGCTGTAGTGGCTGCAGTACAGCCAAAATAGTTAGAGTCTGGAAAAAAACATTCAGGTTTTCTACTATGGGCTTTCTGGACGAGTTCATAGCCCTGACTCTGGCCATTGGATCAATCTGTGATGGTAATCCACTGCTGCTTTTCTGTGTGGTGAAGATGATTAGAGAAAACATGTGGCTTTGGAAACTGGACAGAGAGCATGTAGAGAGCGTCAGCGCTGACACACCGTCAGAACAGTCACCGAGCAGAGGATTATTGCCATGAACTAGAAGGAGCTTTTCTGGTTACTCAGTTAAATAAACTGAACCACAGCCAGGTCCCTCCATGAGGTTGCCTTTCTAGTGCAAGATCAGGCACAGTGTTCAAGTGATCCAAGTATTTACAGGGCTACAATGAACCACATAATTGTGTTGAATTAAAAGTATAAATTTTAAAATGTGTGAAAAGCCCCCTGGGATATGCTACATGACTTGCATGTTGCTTCTCATACCCCACTGTCCAGGCCTTGACCAACTCATAGGTAAATCCATCAGTAACAAAGAGCATTTACCCTTTGTCCCCTACCCCCCGCATTAACCACCCTTCCATGTGGTCATTTTCCTTCCTGCT
>NW_010511697.1:3492-18669 GCF_000687285.1 Phaethon lepturus
CTTCCTCTGGGGCCCACCATCACAGCTCTTAAATCAGCCAGAGTGAGCTCTACTGAGCGAAGCAGGTCACTCCCTTCCCCACCATGCTGAGCTCTTTATCTCTGCCGCCTGTGCTACCCTGGGAAGCTGTGGGACAGGAAAGTGCAGCCAAGACCCCTGCACGGCAACTCAGCTGACACACAGCCTTCACTGTGCTGGTCAGTTAAGGAAAAGAATCCCCTGGGCAGTGCTTCTGCACGCCTCTAGGCCTTGCTACAGGCACTGAGAGATGTTGGCATGCAACTACCAATGCTGTACTAGAGACCTCACAGGTCATGGCAGCACAGTTTAACCAGCTCTTCTCAGAGCTTGAATTTGGGGAGTAAAATGACAAACATGTCTGTAAAAGTTTCACCTAGCAAGCTCTGCAAGGGAGCTATGGATGAGGACTGAATGCATTGGCAAGAATCCATGTAGGTTTCAACCAGGCAGCAGCAGGCCGTACTGAAGACCAGTGAAGGTCAGGATTATGGGTCGCAGGCTGAGCTGCGGCTGAGGACTGCTTCTCTACAACAGTGAAGGATACTGTGGGCTATCATTGAGCGGCCTCCAGACTCCCCAGTGGATGACTTGCTCTATGGCACTGATAAGACTAGAGCTCAGCCTGTGCCCCTGAGCCCAATGGGGAAGGTTTCACAGAACCTGCTTGAGAAAATGGATTGCACCAGCTTCATAAAATACCAAACAAAAAGGCAAAATTGGAGCCAAGAACGCAAGTGTCAAACGCAAGGCTGGAGGAAACGGTTTCGTGAACACCTTGTTCCTGCGTTCTCCTCCAGCTCTATGCCTGCCCATGGTCACTTGGGGCTGAAAATAAACCAGGTCCTTTTAAAGAGAGGCCAGCAACAGAGCTTTCTTTAGAAAATGCAGGTGTGGAATGTGACCTTTTCTCCATCATGTAGCAGGCCCACATGACCCTAAATCAGCTCGTCTGCTAGCTAGCAGGCTGCTATGGCCGGACAACTACAGACATGTTACTTTGAGTAACTCTTGTCAGAAGAATGGCAGCTTTGCTACAAAGGAGGGGAAAAAAGGAACTTGCTATGGATATAACACAGGAACATGTTAACACACATTTGGACTAATACAAACAGTGTTCAAAACCCCACTAGGTATGACACCAAGTTATGTGTCTTCAGAGCAGAAAATCAGGCTTTTCCTTCTCTGATGAATCAGAGGTAATTGCTCTACATGCTCAAAGCACAGCGACTCACTACCTAAAACACAAAAGAATAGCTCACAGAGCTATTACTCCGGTTTTCATGACGTACTTGGCATTATCAAGTAACTACTCATACAATGCAATGTCGTATAGGGCCTTAGCAGAAAAGGCCAGCGCATCATCCTTACGCTATTATTTACATGATGACACTAAGATTTCAAATATCACTTAAGATGAGAGACATTCTCTACTACTCCCATGAGATGTTTTCAAATTAGGATGGAAAGCAAGCTGTTCTGTCAGGAGAGGTGTGCAGATATCAAATAACTGAGTGACCCTTCATAATTGTGCCAGATAAGCATGATACGGCAGCTAATATGACAAAATAAGGAGACTTGAGAATACAAAGGGCAAAGCCGATGGATGGAAGAAAGCACAGACAATTATCAGAAGTGACCGGAAAAAAAACGCAGAGGCGGGGAATGTGCTTTTTCACCATTGGATCCTGCAAGATACACTCTGTATCAAGAACTTCAGTTTCGTGGCTTCAGGTTGCAGTAAGGCTCCATTGAACATTTACTCAATGCAGGGGCACTGCATGATTTCAGCACCGTCTGCTGAGCAGCACTTAATAAGGCTCTGCAACAAGCTACATTAGTGAAACCTCATGGCACACATTTGCACAGTACCTGCCAAAAACAACCCTGACTTCCCAGCACTGTTTGCCCTTTGCTTTTCCTTCAGCAGCAAAATGAGTCTCCAGATGAATGTCCTTTAAAGAAACAATCCCCACCAAAAACAGAGAGATGAGTGACTTCTGCTTGGAGACAGATTACAAAATATAAAGGATGCTTTATGTCTTTAGGACCCATTTGCTATCACAACAGGCAACAAATCCCTCCTTCCATACCACAGCTTTCACTGCACAACAGCATGACCAAAGTTAGGATTTTTGCAATCTGTGCCCTACAACAGAACCACAGAGCGGTTGAGATTGGAAGGGACCTTGGGACCACATCTAATCTTTACTGCCAGGACGCTGTTGGCCTCCTTTGTCTCCAGAGCACATTACTGGCTCATGTTCAACCAATCTACCAGGACCCCCCTGTCCTTTTCTGCAAAGCTGCTTTCCAGCCAGCCAGTCCCCAGCATGGGGTTATTCCTCCCCAAGTGCAGGACTTTGCATTTCCCTTTGTTGAATTTAATGAGTCCTGTTTTACTCCAGCCTGTTGAGGTCCATCTGAATGGCAGCACAACCATCAGGCGAGTCAGCCATTCCTCCCAGTTTTGCATCATCTGCAAACTTGCTGAGGATGCACTGTCCCATCACCCAGGTTGTTAATGAAGATGTTAAAGTATATTGGCCCTGCACTGCCATAGTCAAAGTGAAGGCTTTAGATTCACTCATCTTTATTAGAGACTTGCCAGAGGAAAAAAAAAAAAAAAAAAAAAAAAAAAAAAAAATCACAAAAATTTTCCTCCACCTCCCACTCCTGGGGATGTATTTTATTCTGTGCTGTACCCTGACACGTAACTTTTGCTGCGTCTGCAATGGGAGTTTACAAGAGGAATGACACCTTCACAAAAGAGCCATAGACATGTGGCTAAACAAATTAATGACGTTGGGGCACAGACAAAATGCAATAAACCGTAAAAGGTGCAAGCTATTTACTACCCAATAATGCATAAACAGAGTTAGCTAGTTTTGTACAGAAAGGGACCACCAGGGAGGGGGCAAAGATTAAAGCAGGTTGGAAAATATGTGGATTTGTTTTGATGGAAACTTTATGACTTGCTCTAGTGTAGAATCAGGTGTAGAAATGACTTCACTGCAATTATACAGTCACATAAAAAGACTAAATAACAATCAGAAGAGAATCAGCATTCCTTGTTTTATTAGATTAAAATGCCAATCTGGTTTCAATTATTTAGTACACTGACACAGTTTTAGCCCATTGGCCATGCTGATAAGATCAGACTGCAAATAAATAGAGATTGGTAAATGGAAAGAATAGGAATCACAGTTCCATCACTGTTTTTCAGGATACTTTTCAGGGTATTTCCTGTACATTCCAGTACATTTTTCAATATGAATTTAGAGCAGAACAGACACCCATTCCAGTGTATGATTCAAACTCTGAAAAAGACACACACCCCTCTGCAACAGTGCAATAGAAGGAGTCACATTAGTGCCTACAGCACAGTGTCTGCAAGTCAGTACAACAAAGCAGTTTTCACCCAATCTTTACTTTGGCTAACATCTGGTTCTTAATTCTTTCTTTGTCTAATTAAGACTAGTAACTGCAACTAAAGAGACTATCAAGGCCAAAAGAATGCTTAACCCTTTAGTGCTAACAAAGACAGGCACGCTAATGCAAGAAGTGCAAGATGAAATGGAGTCAACATCAATGGCCTGTCTACACCAGGATTCCCAAAGAGCCGAGTCAACAAAAGTGCTGCAGTAAAGTAAAAACTCCTTGCGTAGGCAGCGAAGGAACAAAGACTCTCTACTCCCACTGAACGGGAAGAAACTGAAGGGCTTCACCATCTTTCACAATCAAGTTCTCAGAGGAGCAAAAGAGAAACATATACTACAGAAACAGATTCAGTGAAAGGAGAATATATGTGAGCAGACAACACTGATTTAGTTTCACATTTAAAGTTGCAATTACTTATTGTGACACCCAGCTGCATGACATATCCCAGGCCATACCAAAGGGTGAAAGAGAGAAAAAACCTCACTGAAAAGACAGGAAGAAAAATTTTTAGCACCTCTGAGATCAGGACAACATCAGTTAAAACAACATAGCTAGAACTTCCAGAGCTCAGTATTTTAAAATAGTTGGAAATCAGTGCATGCATGGGGAAACTTACCAGTATCAAGTTAACCCTGACACTGGTTGAGAGCACCGTTGATGCTGGTTGAGAGCATCACCTGGGGAAGAAACTCATACCAAGCAGCAGTGCAATAAACTCTTAGTTTAACTATACCAATTACATGAAGCCTACACCATGTCACAAACCTTTCATGCCAGCTTTTGACAGACACATCATTTGTGAAAAATTAACTGTATAAAATGAGTTTGCCAAAAGCACGCATAGGAAGATTCACCTCTTTTACTGATAGACGAGTGACTGCTGATTATAGCTTTTTAAGTGACTACCAATTTCAGAGGCGTAAAGAAAACGGTGAAAAAATTAATATTGCCAGATTAATGGCTGCATGTCAGACCAGGGAGGAACAGAAATCAGGGTTATTTGTTGTGTTTTGTCCAGGTTCTTATCACTTTCCGGCAGGGTGCACATTTGCCTAAAGCAGCAACCAGCAGTTTTTCCATCCATGTGTAAACCACAACATGCAAAAAACCAAATTCCAGACATAGCTCAATACGCAACACACAACTGCATCTTATGAGCCAGACCCCTGCCATCCCAGAGTCCACCTTAGTAGCTGCTCTTCTCAGGTGTGTTTCTCACAGCTCGTGGGAGTTTGCGTGAGGCTCCGGAAGCTTCTCAATGTCACAGTTCTTAATCAGCTGAACGAGGAACTCGACCTGTTTCTCGTAATTCTCAACTGAGATTCTCTCATTCAACCCATGGATCCTGGAAGGAAAAGAAAAATGTTTTTTATTCCAGTGTGCATTCGTGACCCACATGCATATATACCCAGCAACTTGCTTGCCTGTTCACTTCATAAAGCAATGCACAACATAAAAATACAGCAATAGACACCAAACATTGCACTGTAACTGCCATGTCTGTTCCTCAGGCTAACCAAATTTACTGATTCTAAGGCTTAGAGCACAACAAGTAAGTCCAAAGAAAAAAATAGTATTCCAGCTCTCTGCCCATTTCTTGGCCATTTATGTCACTATCCTGTATAGCTACAAGAACACTCTACTCCTGTATCATCTGCACCTCAATAAAATGACACATCTAGTACATGCTACATAAACAAACAATCCCTTGCATGATGATGTTCTTTGTTATCACTTCACTCCAGGAAACCTAACTTCCAGCTTTAAGGAACAAATAAATTCAGAGTGGTGTGTGTCCAAACATACAGATAAATCTCTTAAACAAGGCTAACTACCAGAACACCACCTTTCACACTGCTGCACTATATAAAGCATTCAGTCAGCTTCAGAGCATTGCTGTACTACTGAACGGGACATCTAAATGGGTCTCGTCTGCATTTGAAGTAAAGAAGAGTAAGGGCTAACACTCTCCCAGGGTAATTACCATCTCCTATTTGTGTAGCACCCAAATGTGCAGGAAATGGGTGGCCTAACAGAATGTGAGGCAACACCACCACCATGCCAAGGTATACAAGGTTGGGCTTCCTTCTTCTGCCTAACGCATACCAATTTTCTCTTTCACTAGTCCCCACCCCAAACAGCTGCTCACATGCAGACAGAATACAGTACCTGGGAAGATCATCTGATTTCAAGAGCAGTGGGTTAAATCGATAAATGGCATTTGTGACGTTAGTAAAATGCCTGCTGTCTGTGTTTCCAATACATGTGCCTGGAAAACAAACCTCAGGTTTACTTTGTACGAGAGCAATTTAATGACCCACACTTTTCCCAGGAGAGAGGAAAGGCAACTGATAACAATTCAATATGACCCCTAGCTACACCAAATGCAAAATCACTGCAAGCAGTTTACTGGTAAATTCTGGAAGAAGAACATTCTCTCCTTTGTGAATAGAAGGAACTGAACACACAATTGAATCATGAACAGCCATGATACTCAGCCTCCACAAAAGTTTAAGCTTCAAACTGCAGTCCAACAAACAGTACAGAACAAGGAAGGAGCTGCGAGAAAGGGAAGGGGCTGGGATCATAAAGAACAATACAGAAAAGCAGGAAAAAAACAATAAAAGAAGAGCTAAAGCAAGACCTCCTACTCTCCCTTACAATTCCTTTCTTCCTCGAAGAGATTCCTTTGTATGTGCAGAGTCCAACTCAAGGCTCATTGTTTGTGTCAGTTTCCTGTTTGCTTTTTTACTTCCATTACTAAAAAACAACATTAAAACTTTTAAAACATAAAGAAGGAACCCAAGAAAAAGAGGAAAACCCAGCTGTTAACTACTGGAAACAGCTGGGGTGGAGAAACACACAGAAAATGGAAACAAGTCAATATTGGAGGATAGGGGAGAAAAAAGCAGGGCAGAAGCTGAAGAGAAAACAATAATCATCACCATGTGCTTGCTATTACCTGGGACTACACTGTCAACATCTGGGAAAGTATCCAGAATGGTTCTTTGAAAAATATGGACCGCAAATGTCTGGTCATCCCAAGGACTGATAGGGAGTGGGTCAAAGGCCTCTACTACATCAATCTTCACTCTGTCATCAGCAACAGTGTTTCTAACTATCTCTAGCACCTATGGGTAAAAAACAAAGATTAAATAAGCAAAAGAAATGAGACAGCATCCCTTCTAAGATGTCAGCAAATGTTGTGGCTGCAAACACAGATGCATAGTTAGGACTGAAACTCTGTAGTAGTCTCTCTTCATCATACTCAGTGGATAGCTGATACTTAAGCTATTTTTTTAATGCCAGTGCAATCAGATGCACATCACTGTCTCAAGGTATTCCTGAACTGCTTCACTCTTGAAAGGCAGGTGCTCAACCTGCTGCGACTTGGTAGTTGGGTCATCCAAGTAAATAATCCAGAAAAAGCTTCCAGAGAGGTAAACTTTCAGCAAAGGCTTGAGAAGGGAAGATGTTACTTACTGACAATGTTTACCAGCTGTCCGTGGCTGGACAGGCATGTCATACCTACTGAAGTTTGCAAGATATCCATATTCTCCCAGGTCACAAACCTTAACATTTCCATTCCTTAATCTATGTTGCTCTTTGGCACAAAATGACTTCAGAAATCTGCTCCATATAACTGTAAGGCACGCTTCCACATTCAGCCTGCCTCTTGCTCTGCTCCACATTCAGAAGCCATAGTAAACCATGCACTTTGCAATCCATCCCAAAGGAGAAGAGGAGACATGAGATAAGTTGTTTCCCACAGCCTCTGTAAAGGAGCAATTTCCAAATCTTCCCCTTCCACTGCTTGTATGAATACAGGGAGAGACAAAAAGAGCATGCTGCCACAAACGGCCAGCTGCCACTCTACTCAAAGGGATGGAGAAGAGCCCCGCATCTGGGGGTACAGCAAGCACCTCCGTGGCCCTCTCTGCAGAGTGGATCCGGAAGTTCACGGTTGCTTTTGCAGAAGATGGGATGACATTTATCTAGAAAAAAGGCCAAAAAGACCAAAACTTAATAGGCAGTTAAAAACAGATTAAAATGTCAACTGAAAACTCCAAAACTGCTCAAGCAACTCCAGGCCTTAGACTAATGCTTCACTCCACTTCCATTAACATCAAGTGTGAGATCTCTTTCTGTACTCTGTGTTAAAATACTGTAAATCTCATCTATAATGCAGATAGCTACACAAAGAGATATTAATCAATTCAACAAAAATGAAGGTAGCTGTTACACAACTTTCCTCTTGAGCCCTCTCCCTTCAGAAACTTTATATTGAGAAATTCTGAAAGCTTACGTTGTTTTTTTTTTAAGCAGTATTTTTACCTAATTGTCATATTACTCTTCCCCAAGTATGAGAGATGTAAGTCACTCAACAAATGATGATACTGGAGACACATAACTCTTCCTTTCTACAGAATGAGTATTTATAATTTTATTAAACAAAAAGGGTGTAATCTTTAGAGAAAAAAAAGAAAACAGGGTGTCACATCTCTCCTGGCCACTCAGTGTCACTGTTCAGCCACTGTATCTTGTTTTCTTGTCCAGTAATGCTTTTCAGGAACAGATTTTTTCAGGGACACACCAAACAGCCTGTTTATTTTCCAGGGCTACAGTATTTTTGGATAGCTACACCTCCTTATCAGGGCAAGATCTGGCCGTATCAGCCAGAACCTGTTATCTCTCAGTCCAAGGTGCACACTAACCCTACTCAAATGAAGGTAAATGCCAGACCCGTGCTCACAAACACAAGATCCAGTCTGGGCTAGGGAAGTGTTTACAACTGTGACAGTTTCAAACACTGTCATGGATACTTTGTATGATTACATAGAAAACACTCTTGTCCATCTGAAAATGAACAATCTTAACATTACTTTACAGAGATCTTTTTATAACAGCTATCAGACATTTCTGAAATAAAGTAAAAACAAGACTGGTGGTGACACCACACAGAGTCTAAGACCAGGGCTGGTACTGATCTTGTAACTGCATATAAATAGGTGGAAACCAAAAACCCTAATTGTCTCATCATACCACATGGAGAAAAACCAAAATGAAGCTACCTTGATTCCCGCATTGAACATCGTGACTGCTGTAGTAGTTCTAATCAAGGCATTGGTGGAAGGTTTCCAGGCAAGGACTCTTACAAAAAAGAAAAAAACTCCAATGTTTCAAAGAAGTTTAATATTGATAAAACATAAGCACCACAATTACATAGGCAATAAGCTGAATGAGGGCCTATTCAATTAACAAAGCGGTTATTAACAGTATAGCATTGACATTGTGTAAACTATGAAATGGTATAACTGATTTCCGGGGGAGACTAGGAATGGCTAGCGGTCTTTGCCTTTTAAGGGTGAGTGACTGTGAATGTTCTCCAAGGATCTATTTTCTTACCTGCTAACAATAGGTGAAAATAGCCATAGATTGCTCATGACGAGATTGAGAGGAAACCTGAACTAAGTGGAAGGAACAAAACCACAAATCAGAAAACTTCTAGTTTTTAACAAAACAGTGTAATCACTTGGCTATGGGTGAAACAATTCCAGCAGAGACAATTATCTGGGAGAAAGGCCAGCTTAAGTCTTCTCTTTTCCAGGAACTACGTAACCATGCTCTGAATTCGTATGCTGGGTTACTCTTCACTTATTAATATGAAAATCTGAGAATGAAATTATAGTTCTTTCCTCACCTCTGATGCAAGGTGCTCCATAGTCATGAATTCTGGCCCATGGCCAAACAGATTGCGCAAGGGATTCTGCTCCAGTCTACAACAAAACAAATGAACATTTGAAATTTAAAAAAAATCTCTGGCTATTATTGCTCCAGAAGGTCGACAGAAATTTGATTTGTGAAATATATCCATGTATTTGACATGTAATCACACTTTCCTCTCCTGGTAAATAAATCTGTTAGCACAGCTCCATGACAAATTTCTGGGTATGTCAAATGCAAAGATTTTCTTTCAAGAATAGCTGAAAAAATCCAAAAGCCTGACTCTTATAAATCTATAAAAATACCACACCAAATTCCATCATATTTGTACATATTAAGTTTTTCTAAAATAAGTATTTCTTAGCCAATTTGATATCTTCACAGACACATAATGAAATTATTTACCTATTCTGACTTACACCATGTTTACTGGCTTGGCTAATTACCACCTAGAGGTAGCAGGTACGTGCAAGGATAAATCCCAGAGAAATTCTGCAACCCAAACAAAGCTACAGAGTAAATTATGACAGTCATCATGATGTACCTATTGTCTTCGTTCTAAGGAATCAACTGACACTAGGAACAGCTGAAGTGAAAAGACACTCCAGACATCTGTGAATTGTCCCTTTGCTGGGGATTGCATTTCTGGCCCTCAAAGTGAGCTACAAACTTCCATTTCACATATATAAGGGGAATTTGCAAAATACTGTAAATTGTTAAAAAATAAAGTCATGTAGCAGTGACTTAGGAGTCTGCTTGACTTGTCTTTGACATTAGATGACAGGGAAGCTCTCACCTGGACATCGCTGCTGCAAGAATGCCAATACTTGTCTCCTTAGGAGGAAAGGATGAATGTCCTGGCTCTTTTTCCACAGTGAAGTTCAGTGTTATTGAACCCTTTTCTGTGATAGCAATTCTGGTCAATGATAAGTAAATGATTAATGCAACTCCAAACACACATGCACAGACTATAGGTAAAAAGAATTACTCTGCATACTTTTAGTATCATAAAAACCACCAAAGAAGCAGCAACAACAAATCCTTAACACACTCTCTAAATGTTTGGAGGACTGATGTCTTGGATGCTTCTCCAGTGAGCAGACTCTACAGCATACAATTAATATGCTTGTACTAGCTAAGCACAACATTCTGCTTTCATCAGCACAACTGTGATGGACGGCAAGCAAACACTGAAGGTCCTTTGCTTGCATTTTGTGGCACTGCTGTAGCTTTAGAAACACCAACACTGCTACATGCTTTGAAAATCTATTTTACTGACATTAGCAAGGTCATTCCTCACAAATTAGTTATTGAAAACAGATCACTTTGATCATGGTCAATTGCTTTCTCTCTTACTTACACAGCTACTGGCTTCTTCACTCCCGCAATGATGCCATCTAGTATTGCGCTTCCCTCATCTAGTAAGAAGGAGAGTTTCACTCCTCTAGCTTCCAAGAGAGCTGCAATCTTCATTGCTCCCTTCCGACCAAACACCTGTGAGAATCCAGTCAGAGGAACTGGTCAGATTAAGCCACACCATTGGGAAGAATACTGGAAAACATCTTGCTGTTAGTGACTAGTGCTACAACACAAAGAATGCAGGAAATCCCCTAATGGACAGCTCTGGAGCAATCTGTCGATAAGAGGTTCTTGCTAGCAAAATTCATTGGAGATTGTTAATGGGCTAGTAGATTAATTTCTATCCACGCTGAGGAATGCTCTCATTCACAAGTCAGTGAATGTTGTTTTGAATCCTACTAGTTCTTGGACACAATGGTATCTCAGAGCTACAAGCTTCAAAGATTAATGAGCCATTTTAAAGAGGTATTAATTTTAAACACTTCTTTGTCTTTATACTTTGAAAATGAATAAACAAACCCAACCTTATCTGTCTCTTTGTACTGTTTACTAGTGGGTATACCAACAACAACAGTGAAATATTTTTGTTAGCTCTTCGTGATCATTTGGAACAACCATGTAAATCTCAGGCCAGCTTTTCATGTATTATATATACACTCCAAAATGTGACTCCTGCTGCACCTTCCATGCAGAAAAGAATTTGAAGTAACACTCTACTGTTTTCTTTTCTCTTTGCTCATCACACCAAACCCTTTGTCAATGTCACTTAAAGCCAAACAATCAATATATAACTATGACCACGTGCCTGACACAGTATCTACCCACACAACCAAGAAAAACAGGAAAGACTTCCTAGCTAAACAATGTTTAAAAAATAAGCCTTGTTACATACATGAACAATGCAAACAACTAGTTGTTCTGATGAAATGAAAGAAAATACCTCTTCATCATGTCCAATGCCAACATAGAAAGATCTGCGGGGTCTGTAATTTCTTCTCAGCAAAAATTCTAGAGCTTGCAGAATACCCTGCAGGAAAAAAAAAAAAAAAAGCAGAATGTATTGTACTATTCTTGCGTGTTTGTAAGGAGAATAAATGTAAAAGAACGCAGTGTAACGTAAAAAAAAGATGATGCATTCACAGTCCTTAAGGACACTTTGTCCTGTTCACAGTTGAGCTTTTATTTCTACAACTCCTACTGATGATATTCATATTCTCTGGAAAACACACTGCAATATTCTTGATCAATAATGCTTAAGACTGAGCGTGCAACACAGTGTCAGTGTACATACACAAAATACAGTGTAGGCTTGTTCTTGCTCCTGTCAGTGACAAACTGCACAGGAAGCACAACAGAGTTCTAATTATCCAAGGAATTCACTGTTCCTTTAAACAGCCTATCCTACACACTGTTTGGCTCTGAACTGAGCTACTAAATCCATTTATTTTAATAAGCCGTATATTTTGTACAAAAGTGCAAAGAAGACAGAAACAGAACAAGAAACTCAATCTGAAGAATGAGAAATAAAATCTACCATTTCCTATATTACTCCATCTCACTTATTTTTTTCAATTTAAGCTAGTTAATTTTTTTACATGTTAGCAGCAATTATATTGCCTCTACCTTGCCAGCAGCCATTTTTCCCATGTTTACTGAAACAGTTGATTTTTATTGTCCATTTGTGGAGTTACTTGTGCAGTCCGCAGCAGAAGGAAGTACCAAAACAAAGTTTTAAGTTGCACGACTTTGAAACTGGTGATGAAACAACTTGAAGAAACTTTCTAGGGGTATGGCCTATGCCACAATAAGCAGCCACAGCATCTGTGACACCGGTTTGCTAAACATCTGTTTAAATTTAAATACAGGGTTGTCATGGAAGTAATCTTTGCCAGTCACAAAGGGCTATTTTCCTTATTAATTTTTCCATCAACCTTTTCCCAAACGAGAAATCCACAGATCAATCTTTTTCGTACTTTATTGCTCCCAAATGTATTTAGTACAACAGTTCTTTGTTCTGCCACAGACAAGATAATAAAAGATACAAGGTTATTTGACTATAATATTAAATAAACATTGTTTATTTTGAAACTCAAGCCTTTTCAAAAGGCCAAGTTTGGCTTTGAATGCCCACATGACACCTGAGAAAAAGTATAAAGTCTATCCCTGATTTCAAACACAGCATTTGATATAAAATCTAAATATGTCATTTAACCAAATACATCTGCATCTGTGAATATGTTCTTCTGTATCTTCTAAGAGCTTCTAAGAAAACTCTGTTTTCTTCAGTAATAAAAGCCCAGTCCCTCTCTAGCAAAAGTTGGGAGAAAACCGCAGGGCTTAGGAATTTATCATTACATCCTGCATTTAAAGAGGGGCAAGAGAGACAGTGTAGTAACTTCAAGAGAATAGATTCCTCCAATCTGCCTTTTTCAGGCTTCGTATGTCTCTGAAATTATATTACCAAGAAGACGTACTATGGCAGAGTTTTTGTTATCCAGCGTTCCTCGTCCATAGATGAAACCTTCATGCTCTGCAGCTGAGAAAGGAGGGAAATCCCAGCCCTCTGGGGGAGCAGGCACAACATCCATGTGTGCAAGCAGCATATAGGGCATCATTTCAGGGTTAGAACCCTGAACAGTAAAGAGATGGCTGTATTTCCCAACAATTTCATGCTGAATGAACTTTGAAGAAAATACAGCCGGGAAGACTGTTAAGAAAAAAATTAAACACATGTGAAGAAGAAAAATTAACAGTAATGCCCAATTTTATCATTGTATACTCCACAGAGTAGTAATCTATTTAGCCTCAAGGGGAGCACTGTAAATAAGACTGACTACAACAAATTTGCCCCAGGAAGCAGAGGTACAGCTTTGCTCTCACACTTCTACCAATCCATCTCAGTCTGTATTTAAAACTTTCCTAAGCAGAACCAGGAACTGCTGTTCACCAGTACTGCAGCTGTTTTGCAGGTAGCAATGATGGGATTGCCAAAAGAGTAGGCTGAAGCAGGGTTAGTCATCTTCTTTTTCTTCCCCCCCTTTTTTTTTTTTCAATGGCAAGGTCATTTAACCATCTCAAGGACCGAAAACTACCATTGCAGAAAGACATGTGAACCTCCTCTGTTCTAGCTTTGGCCACCGCTACACCAAAGTACACTGCTGCAGAGATGACCTATGTATGCCCTTTTTGCCAGTCCTTTCTTGAGGAAAAACAAAATAAAAATCTGTTCCATTATATTCAAGAACCATGAAATTGAGCAGAGATTGCTAAGAATTAAAGTTTAGTACCTTCCTGAATGTAATTCCCAAATTCTGCCATGGCAGTTGTATTCAAGTCCTCTGGAGATACGGAAACAGTTGGGATCTTAATAGCACCTTCAACGAAATACAAAATAGAAATCATTGGACACTGAAATCAGTCAAACAATACTTGAATAGCATTTCAAAAGGGAAAGTAGATTTATGAATATTTTCCATGTTTTAAAGATTATTTCCCAGGATAGTAAGAGCTGCCACTGTCTAAAAAGACTAATGTAACTCAGCTGAGCTATGCACATGCAGCACACCAGTACTGCCTTCTGGTTTCAGCCAAGGTATTTCTCTAGATACTTCTACTCCATTTTTCATCCTAAAGTGTTGAATGATATTGTTAGAAATGCTACTGGCCAGAAGCAGCTGCATTTTGCTAGGGTGAACTGATTCCTCATAGTCATAAACTATTCTGGCAGCTAAGCAGGCAGCTTAGTTGGCAGTTCAAGGTTCTTTTTCAATAGCAAGCCAGGTTGTGATGGCAAGACTGTTATAGCACCTTTTTTCATACTGCTCCAACCTATTAAGATATATAAACCGACAGGTCTTTTGTTGGTCCTTCTAGGCTGCTCTGTCATTTAAAGAGGGTCGGTCAAGGTTACTCTCTAACATCGAGTCACTCTCATGCAAAACATGGGTATAACTTTGTCCCAGCACAGCTGCCTTTCCTAAGAGCATCTGTCAAGTGAGGTTACAGGTTCTTTGAAAGGCCATTATTCAGTAAGAAACACAAAAATTTAAGTATCTCTTGTATCCCTGTATTTTCCCATTAAAAAAAGTATGTAAACAGAATTTGCTAAGCAATAAATTTTCCAAACCAACAACATATGACATTTACAGAACCCAACCCCTACTTGAACAGTCAGCAACCATTGCTTCATGCCAGATTGTGGTTTCCTGCAAACTGCCAACCCTCATGAGATCTAAATACCCTCAAAGTCTTCTGCAGAAGACTGCGTCAGAGAGCACAAACACAGCACGAGTTGGTACTGTCAGGCTGCCTGCAGCGAAGTGTGTCTAAGATTTCATCCAACAAGAAAGAAAAAAAAATCAACCCAACAATGATTTATCTAGCAAACAAAGAGAAGCCTAGCAACTGCCGTCACAGCATGCCTGGAGCATTCTGCCTGTACGAGAGGGCAACACTGAAGAAAATCAACACGGAAAGAAAGCTGGCTTCAGGAGAATAAACAACCAGTTTCCTCCGAGAGGAAGGCCCCTGAGGAAGCGTCCTTCTTCACTGCTGCCCCGTTCCCACCCGTGCCCCATGGCTGGCCCTCGATGCCAACCTCTCTTCCCGCGGAAAGGGCCGCCGCAACCCCATTGA
>NW_010511698.1:0-13391 GCF_000687285.1 Phaethon lepturus
GGCGCGGCGCCGGCGGGCAGGGTGACAGTCCTGAGCCGTCGAAGCAGGGGAGCTTCTTTAAGTGAAAATCAGAATTCCTAGAATAACCTGTTTGACAGGTGTATGACTTTAAAAATTAGAAATCGGAGAGTGCCCGTGTGGGTAGGAAACTAGCCTACTCGTTTTTTTTCTCCCCCTGCCGTGTGCAGTCAGTGGAACAAACACATCTCGAGATGGCATGACTTTGCAGTGAGTGCTAGCTACCAGGATGAGTAATTATTCACACAGTCTTAATACTTAGCTAAAGACAGAAGGCTCTAGCCTTATATTGTGCAGAAATGCAAGGCATATTTGCAGAGGGAAGGAGAGATAACTGAAAGTAACCGAGTATGCCTAGGTGCTTGGATTTGGCTTTTTTTTTTTTTTTTGCTTATGAACAAGTCAGTATAGTTGGTGAGTTTCCCTGGTGGCAAGATACTGCTGTTTGCAGCTCCAGTAACTAAATAAAGCACTTTGGTGCCTCTTCTGCAAATGAAACACATGTCAGTTTGTTTTGAGGGCGTGAACCTCAGCCTTTGTGATGGAGAAGTAGTCTGTCTGTGCAGCGCGCGACTTGCGTTGTAAGACCAGGAGTGGAATAACCATGCTGCTGCTGTTGGCAAAAAGCTGGGAAAAGGGATGTGGCTCAAAAGACCAGAGGAGAGGGGGGAGATGGGTGAGAAGCTGCACTTTGACACTACCTTGGCCTTTTAATTTTTTTTTTCTCCTGACAAATTAAGTGACACCATTTAAATTTTTTTTTCCTGTAATCCTTTTGCTCCCAGAGCTTGCATCATCTGAACCCTTCTTACAAAAAAAAAATTGTAGGGCGTGAATGTGTGACTTGAAACTCTCCTGTTAATTATTGCAATTTGGTGCATTGTTTCTTGGCTTACTTGTTAATGCTTTGACTTAATGAGCAAAGGCCTCGTTGGTTTAACAGTCTTGAGAACAGAAATGTTTAATTTCATTTTCCTTCGGTATGCTAGAAGCCTTCTGGAATAGTTAACATTAGCAATGAAACGCGGCGCACGTGTTTATCGACTTGGGAGAGTGAATGGACACCTGAGGTCTAAGGGCATCGGTGCCACCCTGATAGCAGGGGGAGCAGCAGGCGGTTTCTGTCAGGGCACTAGTTTTAGTGTGTGTCTGAAGAGATTTCCCTGCCCTTTCTCGCTGGTTAGACAGCGGTGGCAATGTTTCCTCTTGCCTGGTAACTGATGGCACGGTGGTTTGTGTGCCACGAATAAAAGAAATAGGTAGATACTTATTTGCTATAGACCCTTTCAGACACTAGTGTGTTGACAGGTGTGTAAGTTTGGATTTGCACCGCCGCTTCTTAGGCGTTTGTCCACGTTTGTATATGTAGTTTTAAAATGTGGACACCTAACAAGGTTGTACATAAACAAAAAACACCCAAACAAAAAATTTCCTTGCTGTGATTAAACCTCGGCTTTTTTCTTGAAAGAATGCAGTTCTGTAAAAAAAAAAAACAAAAACAAAAACCCCCCAAAACAGTGGAATAGCAGTGCAATAGTATTTAACTTTTCTCAGCCACTTTTTTGTTAGGAAAAATGCACCAGGGACACCCAAAGATGAAACTGGGTGTGAATGTTTTGATGGCTTTCCGAGGAACTGCATAACCGAGGGAAAAACGTGGTTACGCTGTGTTTGCTTGTTACCTGCTGCTTTTCTCCTTACCCAGCAACCTCTCCTTGGAATCCCTCTTCCCAAATGGTTTTATTTGCCTTTTAACTGGATTGTCATCGCAAGGGACTGGCGGCGGGTAGGTTGTCTTTGAGGAGCCGTGCCCCGAGATCTCTGGGGCAGCGCTAGTTTGATGTACTTCCACATTCGTGTATCGGCATCAGCGATGATGTCACCCAGGCATGGGGAGCGGGATTGGCTGGCTACCTGCCACTGCGGGGAGGACGAAGGGAGCGGGAGAGGGCATGACGTTATCTCTTTGTCTAGCTCATACACCCCGGCGATGATACCGAAGGTCGATTGCCTTGCTGGGGGGTCTCCTCTCTGGCAGTGGGAAGGAGACTGCGCCGACCTGTTGAAAAGCAGAAAACGGTCCTGTTTTTCTCCTCTCTGCCTTAGCTGAGCTCGCTGCGAATAGCTCGAATCTATCTGTCTAGCGAGATTTCTATAGATAGTTCTACCCCGACTATTTATTTAGCTATATGTAGGTGTGTAGATGTATATAGGTGTATGTACACACATGAAATAGGAGGGCGGCCCTTGGTTGGTGTCTATACGCAGGTGGAGTTACTCCCTGTAGAGCAATGTGGATCCTCCTGGGATTTTATGCCATTACAGGGGTTGGCTTACGCAGGGTGTAGTGTGGGCCTGGCACCTCAGCGGTGAGGTGTTTAAAAATCCTAAGTTTTCTTCTGCTCTACCTAAAGTCTGTAGAGTTTACATTGTTTTCGTCTTCGTAACCTCGCTTACGCCTCTCCTGTGTGAAGGAGCTTTGCCTTTCAAGAGGAGCTTGTTACGCGGCGCTGAATTGGGGCGGGGGGGGGAAATGAGCCTGAGGTCCCCCGGCCCTGGGTGCCTAAAAGAAATGGGAGTGTTTTTGGGAAGTCTGCCCAGCGCAGGGGATGGGGCAGCGGCGGGGCCGGCTCCTTCGTCCTGGGGCAGAGCAGAGCCCCTCTGCTGATCGTCTGAAATCCTGGGGAGTGAAAGGCCAGCCTGGAAGTTGTTTGCCCTTTCGTAGCCGGTTGAAAACCCGAGAGCGATGGCGCAGAAGGAAGAGAGACACTTCTGCACCGTGTAGGTTAGAAAGCGAAGGGTTAAACGTTGCAAAGTACAGCGAGCGGAGTTCCCAGGGAGCTACCGCAGAACCCCCTGAACCTGTAGTTTAGCACTTTTTAAGGAGCCCCGTGCCTCTGCTTGGGGTTGAGAGGGAGACATTTCCCTTCAGCAAGGTTGGTATCAGCTGAGGGGAGCGGAGAGGCCTGTGCCGGCCTGTCCCAGGCAGCGCCCTGCCTGCCGGCACAGCTGGCAGGGCAGCACCCCGACCTGCGGCTCAGCCCCCCTCGAAGCCCTCTTCTAAGCCACAGGGTAGCCGTGTGCCACCTTTAACTCGTGAGGTGCAAGCACGGGATGGTGCCAGTCGGCACAGCATTTGGCAGGAAAACGGTGTTGGCCCATAACTGTGCTTTTTGTGGATGCTGCCGTCGTGTGGGGTGGCTGTGCTTTCCTCCTCAAGTCAGCCCCGCTTCTGCCGGAGCACTCCGGTGTTGCTGGAACTTGTCACCAGCTTACCAAACCATGAGCTGCCTTGAGGATTTGGGTTTTTTTTTCACCTTTTGCAAATAGTGGAGAAGCATTTTTAACATTGCTGCCGTTAGATTTTAGTTTTTCACCTCCAGTAGTAAGCTTAATTAGAAGTTCGGCTCGTGCAAAAGGAAAACGCTCCTGAAATTTGCCTTGAGATAAGATTTGAACTGGGTGTTTGCTTCCCCCTCCCCCTTTTCTTTTTTAATGCAAAAATGACTTGTGCACTGAAGGTGTTGGTTAATATTTTGCACATTTTAAAATCTCTACCGTCTGACCGTTTGTAAGAGGCATAAGGCTTATTAATCTTGCTGTTGAGACTGGACTGTGTTAACTTGCTCCCTCACTTTCTCTTTGGGTTTTTTTGGGTGCATGTGTATGCGTTTTGAAACGGTTGTTGTGAGTGTGCTGTCACGTCTCCCAGATGGACGTTGTCATTCTTGTGCAGCAGCGATGACTGGGGGGACGGATGTTTTCGTGCGAGTTCTGAGCGCGCACCCGAAAGATGAGAATTAGGGATGATACTCCTAATTGCCCTCAAAGCATGCTGGTGTGGCTTTCTAAGAGCCTTGTAATAGTTAATTCGTAGTGAAGGCTTCTTTTGTTGATTTATGTTGCAGCCTTCCAAAACTGCATGTAAATGATGTGTATTGTCTAACTGCTGGCTCATAAAAGGAAATGATGTAAGAGGTGATCGTTTAAATGCTGATTTGAAAATAAATTAAAACTTGGATAAATGTTTTCCCATACTAAGGATACTCTATTTTTGTCTTAATGGACTTTCTATCTTGCAAGGTGACGGTGTTGGGGGGATAGGAAAAGAGGACAGTGCTTGGTATTCTCTACTAACTCAGTTGAATTTTCCCCCTGTCCGTTTTCTTTCTCTCACTGCTAAAGGGACATCATTGTGGATTCAAATGATTTTGTTAAACATGAATACAATTACAGCCTTATCGCTATAAAGACAAACTGTACTGAGGATCCTTGAGGTCATTGGCTTTCAGGAACTGGTCCAGACCAGCTCTCTTAAGTATGAGCTGCTCTTCTTCCCTTCTTCCTCTGATTTGTCATGGTGTGTTACAAAGGGAGAGTTTGCCGTTGGAGAAATCGGGAAGGACCAGGCAGCGGCTGGAATACTGGCATTTCTCTGGGTCCTGCAGCTAGATGTAGCACTTAGCGTGGTTTGTCCCCCCTGCCCCCCCGCATCCTCCCCCAAATTGGCTGAACTTTTGAACAGTTCTCCATCACCCAAATCCTTCTTAATTAAATACACAAAAGCTAGGCAGGTGGCCAGTGGGGATTACTGATATTTATTTTTATTAAAAGAAAAAGAGAAAAGAAAGCGACCTGCCAATGGTGGGTAACCACATGTCCCTCTCATTCTTCCTCCCCCAGTCCATCTGTCTGTTTGTCAGAACGCCTCTTTTTTTTTTTTATTTTTGTACCCTGTCTTGAATCAAGTTGCCGGCTCCTGGGGCAGGGACTCCTTATTCCTGGAGTAATTAGAAGAGGGCCTGGCAGTCTGGGACACGGGTGTGTTCAGGGCTTCGAGGTGATGGATGTGACAAAATACAGCCCAGAGTCTTAACGCTGACTCCTAGGAAAGTTCTTCAGCTTTCTGTTGAAAGATTTTTCAACTGATGTGGGTACAGTTTCAGTTGAAGTCATCTCATGGTTTCCTTGCTTTTTGTGTGTGTGTGCACTCTCTCTCCAGTGGCAATGGTAGGGCTCGTTTCCCCAGGCTTGTCAAGGTAGATCGTTTTCCCCGTGAAGGTCTCTGCCCTTGGCTCCAGGTGTGGGGAAGGTGAGCTTTATCCATAAGGCCCAGGATAGGGGTTTTTGTTAGTTTAGGGGCATTAAAGAAGAGGAGAAAACCAGAAACATACACCTTCCTTTGCCTTGTTTTATTTTTGGTCTCTTCTGGTAATGGAAATTCTGGTGACGTATTATCAACTTCCAGGCAACAGAGCCTCGGCGGTAGCATGCAGAGGTGCTTTTTTTGGCCTCTGTGATGATGGCAGGTCCGCGCCTCCCACCCTAGGGGATGATGTAGAGGAACGTCCCCAAAGGGAATCCAGCATTACAAAAGGTGTTCACCCTTTGCATTTCCCTGCCTTCACCCTTTGCATTTCCCTGCCTTCAGCGTATACTTTTTTTTTTTAGTATGAACTTTTGGACTAGAATGTGAGCTGACTTTTCTCATGTGGTCTAGCATGTGTTTGTGTATATACATTATGTTCTAGTCATCTTCTTTTCAAGTGGTACTTTCTGTTGCAAGCAGATTTCAGCTGGGTAGGTTGTGTACCTACCTTCTCGAGATGTGTTTTCCTTGGAGGAAAGTGGTATTTTTGTTTTCCCCGTTTTACATTTCAGACTGTACACTCTGGCTCCACCAGAATTATTTCTCCCAGCTTTTGGATGACGTTGATATTTAAGCTCAATAGCATTGACTTGCACAATGTGAGCTTGACTGTAGTCAAAAGTTACAGTAAGATCCTTATCTGCGGCGTTATTTTAGGTCCCAGTCCAACTCCCACTGGAGCTGGTGGAAAGAATTCAACTGGCTTGAACGAGAGTTGGATTTGGGAGGGGATCGCATAGCTTTGCACAAGAGTTTTCTTATCAAATACTTTAAGTTTGTAGCATTATGGGTCCCTGATTGTTTCTCAGGTCGGCGCAGGCTCAAAAAAAGATACTGTTGGCTCTAAAAGCAAGCAACTATGGGAAGGGAGAGGAAAAAACCTACAACTGTGCATACTCTTTGGGAACCTGAGGTAGCTCTGAATGCAGGAGACTTGGAGATTTTGATGTGGCATCTCCCTCTGACTTCCAAAGTGTGTTTTCTGTCTTGGATGCGGTGTGAAACACTTGCACAAGGGCACAAAATACAATGCTGATTACAAACTGAAGAGCACTGTCAAATGGTCAAAATGCTGCTGTGAAGTTCTTGATGCCTCCACCTAATGCTCATTCCTGGTCCCCTGTCCTATCCTGAGCAAGGCTTGACGTATCTTCTCCTGGGTGGCCATGTGGCTCAGCAGTCCTAACTTCTGTGATATCTCTTTCAGCATTAGAAAAAAGACAGAGCAGCTTTCTGAAAAGAATTGAGTACAGTATTGGCACTTCCAAAGCACATGGGGATGAAATTAACCTATGGATGGAGCAGGCTTCTGTCCACTTTATTTAGAAATTGGTGCAACTAAGTCCTATCTCAAGTGCCCTGTGCAACTCACTGTAGCAGGCATGAAGGGTGTTGACATTTCCCTGGGGTTTTCCCATGCCCTCCTCCTGCTTGATCTTGCATCATACTGACAAGTGAAAGACCAAATCTATGGGAAGATGTGGAGTTGGGGAGAGATAGTGGGACAGCTCAGTGAGAAGCAGCCTAGTGAAGCTGAATTTACAGAGGAAATCAGAGAGTGAAGAAGGAGAAGCTGGCTTAAATGTTGAGAATGAATTAGTGCACGCCTCTCAGTTGTGGGAAACAAAAAGTAGTGTGGTGTCACGAAAGTGCTTAATATAAGAAAAAAGCAAGGGACAGCTGAATTGTTAGTAGAAATACATCAGCATATATAATTTATATTCAAATATATATATTCATATATTATGAGAGAGATTAACTTTTTACCCATGGCAGTTTCCTAGCTTTCCCTAGCCAGGCAGGCTCTGGGCTTACGCACATCAGGGGAGGGTTTATTGCCACAGGTTTTTGTGCTGATTTCAGTGCAGCCCGGGGTGACGAGACCTCCGTCAGCCCACCTAGCTCGTGTTGTGACTGTGTGCCAGAATAAGTGATGTCTTTTGGGGGAGACTCCTGGCGAAATGCTTCTTTCCCACCGAAGCTGTGCCTGCCTGGGTTGCTCTGCCACTGGAGCTGTCATTATCGCTTTACAAACAGGACACTGCAAGTGCCAACAGGTCCTGATCAGCCTGTCTAGTAATAAAACAGCTAATGTGGTAAAACTCCTAATGTGGATGCAGTTATACTGGTATTGTAGTGCTTATCTGGTATGTCTCCGTCACCTCCCTTTGGAGCTGTCCCATGGCGCGTTGATAAGAGCTGCTCTCCTTGCAGGGATCGCAGTGACTCATGGGTTTGTCCCTGCGGCTGAAGGAGCTGCATGGGCTGTAGGCACATGCTTCCTAGAGCAAGGTAGCGCTGTCCCCGGAGAAGGTCTGCGGTGGGCTGGGGTCAGCAACGCAGCTGCTGGGGCTGTTGGTGATGTGCCATGGCTGCTCATCTGCTTCCTCCCCTGCCCCTGTGTACCTTGAGTGCCCCAGTAGCTCCCTGGCTCTGGGGCTGCTTGTGAGGTCCACTTACTTAATCTTCTTCCCACCGCCCTGGCTGGGGAAGTCCTAAAAGATCCTTCTGGGCGCCTTGCATTTGCAGCTTTGGAGGCATGGGTGCTGCCCTGCTCCTTACCTGCCCCTGAAGGCTTTCCTTCTTCCAAGTGCTGCCCTCCACATGGAAATGCTGGTCCTCAGATCCATCCATAACAACCATCTGTCTGGTCTTTGGCTCCTCACTCTGTGTTGTATTAGCCCCAGTAGTGCCTTTGCTTTTTGGTATGCCTATGGAGTTCCCCTTAGCTTTGCTGGATGTTTTAGGGCTCTGAAATTCAGGCTGGTTTTAGGTTTGAGTGTTTGGGTTACCATCTTTTTGTGTTGTACCAGTCCATGATATGGACTTGTGGGCTCTGGTTCCTGCAGCTGGTCACTTCACCAGAGGACAGAGGTGAAATGGGAGGATGTTACTTAGGTAGGTAAATGAATGGCAACAGCTTGAAATACTCGGTTGCTGAGCTTTATTGACTTTCTGAGGACTGCCAGGGCAATAGTTTACTCCTGCTGGTTTACCTCAAAGCTGATGTGCTTTGTTTGGGATTTTTGCATTTGGAACTGTTAGAAATGACTGGAAGTCTTAAAAATACAACAGTCAATTTCAGTTAAGCTCTGGCAGTTTCAGTTGCTTCTTCCCAGGATTTTGTGAGTAGCTATAGGGAATGACAATGGGCAAGAGTTCATGATTCTAATTTAAACAGTAAGCTCAAAACAAAATAAACTTGTCTCAAAACCTGCCCCCTGCACTTTGAGCTATCTAAATGGTATTGGGCTGTTTTGTTTTCAAACCCAGGAAAGAAAAGCTTAAGGTCCATGGGCCTTAATGTCTTATAGTAAAGTATACAATGCTGTACTTGGGTTTACGAATCTTACGGTCTGGGACCCCCCAACGTTATTGCAGTTCATTATTTTTCTTCATTTTTGTGCTTCAAAAGGAAAATTCAAGAGAATAACTGAAAGGCTGTTGTTAAGAGGGAATACTTGTAGCTGAGTGTTAAACCCTTGCAGGTCAGGTACAGAAAGAAAACTGAAATGCTGATGGACCCTTAGCTGTAGTCCACTAGCATGTGCTACTGCAATAATCAAAATAATTCTGGGGGGAACCGGTACAGCAGTGTTTGCATATAATAATGAGGTGTTTGCTGACTGGAAGCCCTAACTGAGTTTCTTTTGTGCTTCTCCAAAAAAACTGATAGTGCTGTGTATCTCCAGTTATTTTATGGTGGCCTGATAGGTGAAAAACGCATTTTGCAGTGAGAGCTGCAGTTACGCACGTCTGGTTAGTAATTTACAGCTCGTTTCTGTGCTGTGGGCTTGGATGGTACTTTTGAAAAGTGCTTAAGTAGGTGGGCTGCCCACTGTTCTTTCGCTGTCTAAATCTCAGCTGTGTGCTCTAGGACTCACAGCAGAGAGAAATAGGACAGGGGAATGGCCTCTGGAGATAACTACCCTAGGACGAGATAAATTGCTCTTTACCTGAGTCTTTGTCTGTTAATTATAATGGGAATTTAGGATGAATGTCTCAGTTGTATGTCTTCTAGATGACTAAGGTCTGACAGGTTGACCCCACTCTGTACCACGCATGTAGTAGCTCCTACAGTCAGTCTTCTTTGTGGGATATACCGCAGGAGTGAAGATGCCTTTGTAAGTGGATGTGTGAAAGTGAATGACATCTCAATCCCCTCTTGCCCACCGCTGGGAGGGAAGCATCCCTTTCCCCAAAAGACTAATTTATAAATAAGTGACCTGTTTTTGCATGCATTTACCAAGAGCTGAGTGTGCTTGCCCTCACTATCTCCACACTCCTATATAAAGGCTGGGAACTTAAATATAGACAGATTTATTTTTGATGAACTTCTGGTTGAGAAGAACTATGGCTGTGAGAAGTACTCAATGCCTCGCATCTCCTCCCTGTGCTCTCAACAGTAAGCTCTGGGGTCTTTCCTGTTCAGATAAATTATACTTCTACAAACAAGGCATTTATTCTAGGTTACTGTTTTTCAGGAGAGCTATAGAAATACTTTAACTCTTTTGATGATGTTGATAAGGGTTGTAATTAAGTGTCTGACATTCAGGCTTTTTTTTCCAAAGTTGTGCTTCCCTGCAAGGTATCCTTTCCCATCAGACCTGTTTGTATTTTTGTTGTTTTTTTTTTCTTTCCCCTACCTATGTCATTGTATTGCTTCTCCGTAGCTCTAAGCTCAGCTAGTAGAATTCAGTCTGGTTGTGAATCTTATTTTTAAATCTCAATCTCTTGTAAATCAGAGTATCTTTTCTCTGATTGACACTTGGGGTTTTTTGAGGCAATATACTGCACGTTCCTTCGGCAGCTACCGTGGACATTCCTGAAGTACTTGAAGTTTCATATTCCCCACCATTTGTTAAACTGAATTATCAGTTGTATGGTAGTCTCCCGTTTAAACACAGAAGGAAGTGAAGCTCTCGTGTGCCGCTTCTCTGATACCCAGGTTATCCGCTGTGCTCTACTTTGGAGTGAGGATGTGGGGGGGAAGTACAGTGGGGAACTGATGTAATTTATTCGCCGCCACCCAGGAAATATATGACAGAGGTACAAGCCAAGTCTCTGGACACAAAGTTATGTGCTTTAATAAAAAGAGATCCCTTTGCCCTAGTGGTAGCTGGGATCAGCCTTCACGCTTAGCCAAGCCAAAGAGAGGGAAGACTTTGCATGTTGACCCTCTGGTCTTTTAAGTGCCACCCAGAGAAAGCGGCTAAATGTTCTTGGGTGACTGGGCAGATGGATCTCATAGAGCAAGCCTCGTGGTACCCCTGCTTGTTTGACTTGTCTTTGTGGTGGAATTGTTATGTGCTGTCTTGCACTTGGTTGAGGTTTCTGTGTTTAAATGAGTTTTGCAGAAAGCCCTGAATTGAATTGCTCACATTTAACTGTATTGCTCTCTGTAACAGAGGTGGGGCAGGTATTAGGATATTTTGCCATGACTAAACAGCAATGTTAATAACTTTAAAATTGGTATATTGACATTTATGAACAGATACCGCATTACAGTGATAGCTTCAGGGGCCTTCTGCTGCATATGAGAGCTCTTGGTTGATTTGGAAAGCAAATAAATAAAATTTTAAAGCCACCCTGTAGCACAATCAAGCATATTAAACCCAAAATCCAAGGTGATGCTATATCCTCATCTTATCCTGCAATTTGCTGTTATTTTGTCAGATTAAGTTAATGATGTACTGTCACAGGAGAAGGAGCGAAAAGCGCAGCATTGAGAGCTACAGGGAAATCTCCGATGTAAAGGACCTCCCTGATTTCATGGCAGACGTTTTGTACACCAGTGCCGTACCTCGCACCCAATGTGCTCATCCCAGGGCGCGCTCACGGGAGTCCCTGCGCCGCAGGGGCTGTGGCAGAGCTGGCACGCCTCTCCCTGAAATTGTCGCCTTCGCCTGTGTTTCTGGTGTGGTCTTGCGGGGGAAGAAAGAATGTCAGCTTATTAATAGTGACGGTGCAGGCTTTCTCCTCTTCATCTGTTAAAAATCACTGGAATGCTTTGAATAACAAATTACCGAAAAATCTTTCTTCTTTTTTTTTTTTTTTTTTTTTAAATCTGAGTGTTGGGAAGGGCGCACTTTGTGCCTTCCTTTCCCCTACGTGAAACGCAATGAAATTCTCTGACCCAACTTGTCCTTGGGGGCTATGGAGAATGCTTTATGCAGCTCCCCCTGTGCGTTTTAGGTGCTCGCCAAGAAATTCTGGAGCAATGACAAGTGAATATGGAGAAAATGCTTCAAGTCATGTGAAAGAAATGTTACTTGCTAAATAACTTGAGCGTTAAAAGGAGAGATGGGAAAAGCTTTTTCTTAGCCTTTGTGGAAGTCTTATATGGCAAGAAATGAAAATCTTTAATATTGAACGTATTTTATTTAAGATCAAAGAGCTCTTGTGAATGAGTTGCTTGTCTTATATGTCACTGGCTTTATGGTTTTCCGAATGGCTTGAGGCAGTAAATCAGTCCTGAGTAACGCTACCTTTCCTTAGGTTTCCTCTGAGGTAATGGAAGAGTGCTCTGGTTTCCTCTTCAGGAATAAAAATATATTAGTTGTTGAGCAGGCTTCTTTCTGGTGAAGTTGCCAAGTTTGAAGGTGCCTCCTTGTGGACCGAGTGTTGTGGCAGCGCTTGCCTTGGGTTTTGGGAAGGGAAGAGAGCAGCGGGCAATGAAACCACTGTGGCTGAGACCGCCACTCAGGTTGCAGATCGAGTCCTTGCTGCGATCGGGGTTTGACTTTGGAGCATCCGCTGCTAGTGCTGCTGCTCTGCACCACTGAGCTTTTTGATAACAAAGCGTGTAGTCCGGGTGTGCTGTTGTTGCAAGGAGATATGTTTTGTGTACATATGGTGTGGTTGCACTGGGCTGTATGGGAAAGGGGGAGGTTTTATTTTGTGCTTCCCACCAGTAGGTTTTCCTACTGTAGAAAGGAGAAGGGAAGGTTAAGCAGACAGCTGAAATGCCTTGGGTGGTATCCGGTTACTTTATTCCAGCTGGGAGAGGGACCCTGCTTGCTTACATGGTACAGAGCTGTGCTGAAAGCACCGGCTTTTGGAGATCTCTGGACTCGCTGGAAAATCTACTCACCTGATAGCACCATAACATGGGTTTTAGTCTGTCACTGTAACTCGATAGGAGAAGATGGGAAAAGGGAATGTGAACAGCATTTCGAATCTGTAAAGATGGCATCAGCCTAGTTTGTAGATCCTTGGGGGTTTGGAAACAAAGCCAGTAGCCTTGGGTATTAAAGTGTCGTGTTACTGTTAATATCTGTTCACCCTGCAGGATCAGTGCGCTTGGGAGGAGAGGAGATGAAATTCTTTTTGCGGGTGCCGTTGTCTGAACCGTTGACTGATGTGAAATAGCATGTGTACGTGGAAACCCTCTGAGGAGGGTGTGGGTGGTACAGTACCTCTGAGGTGGTACTTTGGTCTGCTGAGTTTTGCTCGCGGGTCTGTGTCCGTGGTGGTGGACGGTGCTGACTCGGCAGAGCCTCTTCTCCCCAATGGTGCTTGTTGCGGGAGCAAGAGGTGCCCAATAGACGGGGAATCTCAGAAAGCCACTTGTGTTGCTGAACTTTGCCAAAACCTGGCTTTTTATCAAGGTTAGCTGAAAAGTTGGGAGTGTGTTTTCCTTCCAAGAGCTCTTGGTTTAAAGCTCCATTAATTGTGTGTCAGTTACCATGTGTGTTATGATAATAACCAAGAGTGGAAAGGACCAGATTTATTTCTGTAAACATTTCACCTAGTAAAATTTAATAGCTTGTCCTCCTTCAAAGGCGTTTTTTTCCTGTGCCGAGTGTGCACCCAGCAGCAGTACAGCGTGTTTCCCGGAGAGGCACGTTTATAACCTGACCTTGCGATGCCGCTTTTCCTGAGCGATGGACGAGGCTGCTCCGAGGATGCTCAGCCCTGAGTTTCTTTGCAAGGCGCAGATTGGGTTTGCCTCTGCTGCGCTGAATTCTGTGGGTTTCTTTTAATAGTGATTACGGACAGCTTTGAAAGATGACAAAAACAACACGCTGAAATGACTAGGGACTTGCATCTGAATCACAGCCGTCAGCAAAACCACCTAGTTTTGGGAACCTTCGTTCTGCGTGACGGCAGAAAAAGTCTTGTGAGCGCCCGAGCCAAACTTCTCTTTAAGAAATGCGTGATTTCATGATTTAAATGTTTTGAGGGAAATGTTTTGAATGTCTTTGCTGTGTTAGGCCAGCAG
>NW_010511698.1:13422-18934 GCF_000687285.1 Phaethon lepturus
TCCTTAACAGATTATGCAGGCAGCCTGTATATTTATAATTTAAGAGCCGTAAATGTCATTTGAGAGCAAAGGAGCTGCAGTGGAATAAGAGCATGGTAGCAATAATCCTTCTTACTTCAGTGTTCAGGTATATATTGGTTTAGTTTAGATTCTTTTTCTAAAGCTAGAAGTACTTTGGCTGTACAGGGTCAGGACACTTGCTGAAGTCACTGGAAGTAAACTGGGTGTCAGCCTGGCTCTGCAGCTTGGGGTTAGAGCCATGGGCAAAGGCTTGCACATTTTTGCTTCAAGCCAATGTTCCCTTGTCAGACTTGAGAGAAAAAAGTGTTGTTTCTAGAAATGTCACTTTTTGGAAGTACCTCATGTCTTAAACAACTTTGTCTTATTCTTTAATCTTTTCTAGTAGAATGAATTTTAAATTTTTGCCCTTTTTTAGCGGTGGCGGGTTTCTCTTGCTCTGTGGTTTGTTTTGTCCTTCTTGCTCTCTTCCCTCATATTCATCTGATGTGGGTGAATTCCTCCTGCCGCTCTCCCTTCCTCTAAACTCTACACTCATACTTTGCATTTCTTCCTCTAGGCTTGTCTGTGGCTTTTTTTCTTTTTTTTGGTATAAAAGTAACTAACAAATAGGAGGGATATGGTTAAATCCGCGTGATCTCTGGTACTGGCTGTAGTTCTGCCAAGATGAGTGAGATTTGTTTGTTTTTTCATTAATGTGTTTCTCCACACACATTGTGTACCTTCTTTAGATCTTTTTTTGTGGTCTCTTTTTGCCCTGGCTTTCTGAAGAAATGAGTCTCCGTCCGTTTTTACCCCGTCCTCAATGCTTTTTCAACCTCAGGGCTTACTTCAGCTGTGTTTTGGTTTGAGGGGTAGGTCAAAAATCCTTACAAGTTTCACGAAAAATAGATGACTAGATAGATAAGAGGGAGAGTGCATGTTTGCTCTTCTCCTAGCCCCTGCTTCCCTGTGAGGAAAGCCTATTAAAGTCCCTCTTTATTGGGCATTGGGAGGATCTGTGCCCAAGATGAAGGCTTCAGGCTTTACCTCTGCTTGCAGCGCCTGCAGGTGGAGGCAGAGGGGTCACAGTTGTTACCTGCCAGCTGAGCAAAAAAGAGAAGGAAAATGGCCCCACATCTGTCTTTTGCTCCACTGGGGTAATTTATTTTTATTCTTTTCCTGCCCTGTCTTTTGGACAAAACTCTCCTGAAGTTAGGGGCTTCCCTGCTGGCGGAGGCGGCAGTCGGAGGAGCTCTGCGGCGATGGTCTCTCTGCAGGGATGCTCTCTCTCAGGGCTCCTCTCTCTGCCGGGGTTGAAGGTGTGAGGTTTGTATATGCTAACTAAAGTGCATTGAAAGGCTTTGTCTAGACAAGGCATACTGCCCTTGACACATGCTAAATCCGTATAGTTAAAGCCTGGGGTACTTAGTGTGTGCTAACCTCGGGCGCTAAATCCAGGGCTAGACAAGCCCCTGAGGAGGTGGTGGGCAAGGTGGGGATTTCTTTGCATTAGTCTTTGCTGCAACCTCAGCTGGTACCTGCATGCAAAACTGCTAATAAACAGTCGTAAACTCTGGATGCTTTTTCTCTTGTCAGCTCCTGTCTGAATGGGGGCTTTTTCGTGACACATGCTTGTTTGCTCATGTTTCTCTTTTAAGGAAAGCAGTAAAACTAGGCAATAACCACCAGTAATTCAGTGCTCCGTTAAGCATGTAATAAACCAAGCCCCAGATCCCTGGGTCTCAAGCCATTAGAGACTGCCGCCCTTTGTTTCTCTCTTTTGGGGGAGGAGGGAAGAAATGGGGCACAGCTGACTTGTTCAGCGCGGGCAGGGCAAAAGGGTGGCTGGACAGGGGAGAGACGGATGGTGCGGGGTTCCCAGGACAGGCGTCGCCATCCTTCCCAAAAAGTGAAGGGTCAAAACCTGGCCTTTGTGCCCATGGTGGCAAACTGTCCTGGTGTCTGCTGCACATTTGTTTTAAAAGTGGATCGCAGCTCCTCGTGGTTGGTGCTGGACCAAGCACTGGGTCTGAGCTCATCCTCCTGAGCAAAGTGGGCACCTCTCATGACTATAAGGCTTGCTATCGTTTGCTGGCTTTTTTTTTAATCCAGGTGCAGCTCAGCTGTGGGATAGGCAGTAGCTGATTTAATTCTGCACTGTTTGCATCCATTGCTGAAATACAGCCTTCTACTGAGTTACCAACTAGACTTTGTTGGGATTTTTTTTGTTTGGAACTATGTTTTCTTACAAAGCTGGTTGGCACAAGTGTTGGTGCAGAGTGGAAACAAAGCAAAGTCTTTAACCAATTTGTGGGTAAATGTTTAGGACAGGTATCTTACAGAGTTCTGGGAAACTCTTGATGTAAAAACAAAACTAAAATGCCTTCTTATCTCTGAATCGCCCCTTTAAGCCTCAAACCCAGCCTCTGCAAATCAGTTTGCTCTTTTACAAAGAGACTAGCTTCATGCTATTTCTCTGCATGATTTTGAAAATGCATTTCCAGAGGGGAGCTTTCTTACACATACACAGAACAAATTTTAGCAAAACATTTCACTTTCTTCTGTCTTCAGACTTAGCAAAATGAACGCAGTCATGACTTTCCAAAGTGTGGGTTTAAGCAAAAGCTTTCAAGGCCTTTCTGATGCAGCTGTTAGTTTAAGGAATCTCTTTTTAAACTGGAGGTGGCTGTTAATTATATTCAGGCAAGGAAAATGCAGTATTGAGCTGGATAAACTGTAGTTTTAGCTGATACTTATTTTGAAGTTGGGTGTGGCAGGTAAAAAAAGACATTCTGTCAGAAAGATAAAAGGAGAAGTACTGGTTTAAATTTTAATGCAGCTAACAACCTTTTCTAAAATTTGCTGCTTCTGCAACGTATTTTACCAGTGCTTCTATCTGGGAGAGCACCATTGCTCCCCACTACCCTGCTCAGACTGCTCTGTTTTAAACCGGTGCAATGCTTCTTGCTTTCCAAAATTTGATGTGATTTTTAAATGCTCCATGCAGCTCACTGTAGGGCATTTAGTATATATGAATTTTGTTTTTCGCTCCTCTAAGTGTAAGGAGGTCCCTCGTGGCTCTGCAAACCCCGAATGGCAGTGTGTGAGACTCTTCAAGTGGTAGGCAACTGGTGGAGAGGAAGCAAGGGAATTGAGGAAGGAGAGCAGGTCGTCCCCGTGAGTCTGTCTTCAGCTTGTTGGCTTGCAGCTTGCACGTGGACCATTGCCGCATCCCATCTCTAGTTCTGTGGGTTAGCCTGTGCAGTCGTCCCCCTGAGACCGTGTGGGCATCACGGCCTTAAGAAATGGTTCATTTAATTCATCGAGATGATAACAACATTTGGTGGGAGAGCTTTAAGTGTGGAGTGGCTGACTGCCCTCTGAGCCTGGAGCTCAGTCACTGCTTTGCTGGTTGTGCTTCCCCACATGCCTGGAACGCAGCCGGGGCCGTCCGCTCCCTGCGGAGAGGCGATGCTCTCCCCTTGGGAGCCGCCTGCCCCTCTGCTTTCGTTCGGACCATACTGCCTGGGAGCTGCTTTTCCTGCCCTCCCTGGGTGCAGAGTGGATGGGAGAGCTGCAAGAAATGCCAGGCTTATGGTACTTGCAGTTTCCCAGTTTACCAGGTGAAGTAAAACTAGTTATCTGTTCAGATTCTCCTCTCCTCGCGGATGAATTCAGGCGTACGTAAGGGTGTCTGTGGCGCCGTGCCATACTGCGAGCGGCGGGGGATGAAGGAGACACTGATGTACATCTCCTCTCCAGCGTTATGCATGCTGGTTGCCGCTGTATCTTTATTCAGCCTTTCAGGTGCTGGATGATAATGCAGTGGTCCCTCTGCTGTAGCAGCAGACAACAAATTAATAAAGATCAAAACTCTCCCGCTTGCAGAGGTTTGTAGCGTTTTTTCCCCAGGAAAATCACAGTCACATCTATTGCTCAAGCCGTTTTTTAAGATCCCCTCTGCCCCCCACCACTTGATCTGCGAGGAGATGACAGTTGTGGGAGGACTGAGCCAAGTCTGGTTTTTTTAGGTATTAGGAAGTACTTAGAGGAGTTTCTGTTGAGACCACCATCTGGACAGAGATCCATTTGTTGAGGAGCTGTGTGGGTTCTGGGGGAGAACGGTTCAGTTGTGGTGTGTACGTGTATGGTACTAGCAGGCTGAAGAGGCATTAAGGGAAGGTGTAGGGTGCTATATAGTTGCTTTAGGACTGTGTGTTTCTTGAACATTTAACTTGATGAAAAATAGCTAGAAGTCTGGGCAAATGGGAAGATCTGTTTCTTAGAGGTATTGGTGCTGACCTCTGTGATGCACTGGAGTCTAATCATTATTAATTGCTCCTATGTGGCAAATTCAATAATAATATACGTGCCTGAATACTTGGGAATCACGGCCTTCCTTCCATTGATCTGGACCCATCCCATGCAGGAATTGCTGAAAGCAGGTTATGTTCTTGGGAAGAGTTTAAATTACAGCAGATTTCCAACTTGACCCCTTGAAGTGTTTGGATTGCTAGAATAAACTCAGGAGAGAGATGCTCTTGCCCTCAGACATGGATCCTGTTTGTCCTGCTCTGCTGAATTTAACCTGCTGTTGTTTCATGCTCTCCATGCTGGGATTGACTGAAAATTAGAGCCAGGGTGGGGGGCACGACACTCACACGTCCCGCTCTGGGGGGCATTGCACTGCAGGAGCTTCACATTTAGGCACCAGAAGGATTAAAGGGCACCCTTTGAAAAGATACTCCTTCATCTCGCTGATAAGCGACGCTGAACAGGCGGGGGGAGAGGAGGTTAATGCCCCTTTTACCCGGGGTCTGTTTAAAGAGAGGCGGTCGTTTAGCTAAAATATACAACCACAGTCCATTTCTGTTTAAACTGAAATTACTGAGTAAAGAAAGGCATCCTGGGAACAGATTAAGCCACTTGCTAGGAAAGGAGCACATTTCTCTTGAGCTCAGTTGACAGCAGCACGCTTGAGGGTTTTCTGTATTAAATATTTGATAAATCTGTAGTAGACTTGAATTCTGTGTGGTTTAAGCCTGCATTTTCCTTTTCTCTTCATTTTCCCTTTTTTTCTGCTTCCCACCCCGCCGAAGATCCTGTTTCATTGTGGTATGAGCACTTGGGTATAATCGGCCATAGTCACATCCTGGTGATGGACAGAGCCATAAGGCTGCGTTCCCAACTCCTTGAGGTCCAGAAAGCTTTGGTCCTGAAATTTGTTGCTTCAGAAATATTTGATTAACTTTATTGTATTAGCATGAGGTTGGTTTTATTACTACTTCCTATACTTTATTAAAAATCTATTATTAAAAGTGCATATAAAGCATATAAAGCCATATGCATTTGCTTCTAATGACCCCTTTCTTTAGCTGCTATTGGAAGCAATTTGCTATAGTGTTGTTAGGCAGTGCATCCAGGGATAGTAGGGTGGGGAGGGAGGAGTGGTAGGAGGGAATTTGCCCCTCCTATTTTCTTTAAGATATTTTATTTTATTTTATTTTATTTT
>NW_010511699.1:0-5131 GCF_000687285.1 Phaethon lepturus
TGCGGCGCGTTGGGACGCGCTGCTGCCTGCCTGCCTGCCTGCCTGCCTGTGCAGGCAGGAGGGAGGAAAACCGGAGCCTGTCCTGGGGACGGGGTGGATAAGTCATGCAAGGAGAGAGGAGAGCAAAAACGTGGAGGGGGAAAAAAAAGACCAGTGGGATCCCGGATTTGCTTCATTCCTGGTTTTCTCATCTCTCAGAAGAGGCAATCCCGCCTCATTGCAGCAAGTGCCTGAGCAGACAGTCCTTTCAAAAACAGGCGGTGGCCCTCCATTCACACACACCATCGCCAAATCTCCTGGAACAGCATGTGCCTTCATCCCTCTCCTGTGTAACGTAGCCTACAGGGCATGGGTTGCAAGCCTGTGCCTGCTCCCTGTAGCCCAGATTTCTGTATCTCCCTAGGGAATAATCCGTTCCTAGTCCTGGTCTTTGTGAAGGTTGTTCGGTTTTTTGCTGAGACTAAAAAACTGGGTGAAGTGGAAGGAGCAGCATCACCCCATAAGCCTTCTACAGTACAGGAAAGGTCCTTGGTGAGAAGCTGTGCTTGACGAGGAGGTTTCAATCAGGAGCCCAGGCTGGCATGTTACTGCTGCTCAAGGGGCAAAGAAACCCCCCAAGCCCCAAATTCAGCTCATTTCCCCCATGAAGGTACAGTCGTGCCCCGTATTGCATGACTGGGCATCTCTGTCAGCAGTGAAGTGTTGGTGACTGCTGCGGAAATTTTGGCTAGAGAAGACTTTCGGGTGGTTTTCCTATCATCTGTCTGAAGGTAAACAAAGAAAGGATTGCCACAGAAGAGTAGGAAGGTGAGAAAAATTAAATTATGTATTTGATCAATGCTGTTAGAGAAAACCAGGAATTTATGCCCCATGTTAAGCTCACTATGGTGTGCAGCCCGCTTTCGGGGTGCTTAACAGAAATCATCACAGTCGTAGATCTGGACATTGTTTTTATCCTTCCCACTGGTTTTAAAGCGACGTTCTTGCTGTTTTCTCTGCCTCAGACACGACCGTTAGCATTAAGGCTGCTCTGTGCCTTGTGTAAACCTCCTGCCCTTGAGATGGATCTCAACCCAACCGAGCCATGGCAAGAGCGTGCTGGCACGCGCTGCCCGAGCTGGCAGCAGGCTCTCCGCAAACACCTCTCCCTCCGACTCCAGTCGGCACTCCGGCTGTGCGAGAGTCGAGCCGTGATTTATGTCCCACAAGAAAATGCCGCGTCATATATTTAGGGTAAGATGCCGAGTATCGTTCCGTCTTGGCAGCTGTGGGATTTAGGGGAAATACTGCATCCAAACTCCTTAGTTTCTTCTTTTTATCGATGCGTAGGCAGCAGCAGAAGTACACAAGGGAAATTACCGAGGTCTAGGTGCGTAAGAAAAGAAGGATCAAGCCTTCCGTTTTGCACCTTTAAACCCTAAAGGCTCGGTTTTGCTCCTGCAGAATTCGCTCACGCCTCGCGTGCTGCCGGCGCTGCGTTTGCTGGGCAGAGGTGCTGTACCTCTGGGTGGCGGGGGGGGGGGTGTCTAGCTCCGAAAGGGACTTCAGCCTGGACAGCTTCCAAGGTGTAAAATACTTCGACTTGGATTTCAAAAGTAATGAGATACAGTTACCATCTGTGTAAGAGCTTCAATGCAGTGGATAATTCGGATGGTGGCCTGCTTTCCCCCATGAATTCTGGTATATGAGGTATGTCTCAGGAACAAGCAATTCTGTTTTCTACCTTATGGCAGGCTGGCTTCTGGAAATTTGATATTTCCAAGTATTTCAGCACTAGCATTTAGATACTTGTCTTTCCTTACAAGTTTTTGTATTTGTATTTAAACAGCAGACAGTCAGTGAGAGATGGTTCGTGTGAACACTCTTTATAAAAGACAATTACAAAAGCAAACAGAACAATCACTCCGGGTTCACGGTTGGGAAGTAGGAACAAAATGAGGCTTAAATAGTGATGAGTCAATGCAGCGATGAAGTGCCTATTTATTGATAAATAAAGGCTGGCTGCTTCCAAGCCCGCGTGCCCCCCAGGGGTTTGGAAAGTGGTGATGCAACTGATGAGTCACGGTTTAGAACAATAGTTTCTTCTTGTGAAATGACTCAGGATAAAAGGAAAACAGGTTTTTCAAGAAGCTGAAGCTGATGAAATTACAAAAAAGAATAAAATACTAGGACATCTTTAACCCCATGTTGAAAGTATTAAATCTTTTTCTAAAGCGTAATGTAGAGGTTGCGGTGGATGCTCGAGACCAGCGGATTAGACCGTGACTGTTTTCAGTCAGCTTTCCTCTTTTGGAGCATCCATGCAGACAACCAGAGCAAAAAAAGGATGAAGGCAATGTGTATGAGCAGTAAATACGGTGTGTACAACAGCATCTCACAGAAGACTGAACTGCAGTCATTTGCCTGCATCAGCCTCCCTCTCCTCTTCTCTTTGCCCGATTTAAGGTGGGTCCCACTGGGGGGGTCAGCACGGCTCCCCGCACGGTCCGGCTTGCAGGCGGGATGCTCGCGGGGTGGGAGCTGTCTCGGTCCACGTGTGGCTGCACGTGGCCGGAGTTCCTGTCCCACGCCTGCAGCAAATACTGCCTGACCTCTCCCCTTACCCTGCCACGGACCAAGCAGCCTCTCCCATGAACGAGAAGCTCTGCTAGGTATGATGCTATACAAAACACATGTCCTCTTTGTTATAGATAACCTTGTTTCCTCCGCTGAGGGTGGAACATGCCACCCTGTCATTTCTGCGGCCCCACAAATGTCTCTTTTAGGTATTCTGTAGGGTTTCATTGCAGAAATTATCACCTTAGCAATCTGAATGCAAACACATACAATTGTTTTTAAAGGTTTTAATTAAATAAGAACAATTAGGTAAAGGGGAGGCCAAGCTACCGTCTGTCAACAAAAATACTGTAATCCGATTAATCCAGCAAGCCCCCAAAATGGTTTATTTCCTTTCTTGTCCTACAGGTATTGACATGACGGGAAGCGACTTGCCAAGACCCTCCGCCAGCCCTCTGCGTCCTGCGCCTGGCTGAGTTTGTCCCAAGAGGGAGAAAGCTCGGGCCTCGCCCGGGGCTGCTGGCATCTCCCCGTTACCAACGGCTTTTATTCAGGGGCCAAGCCTGCCTTCCAGCCGGCCGTGCCCCCCGGCGGTGTCCTGCTCTCGCTGCTTTCCATCCATAGGTGGCAGCAGGCTTTAAAATCTTTAACCGCCGGTTTGTGGGAGCGGAGGGGGTTGTGCAACGATCTCCAGAACTTTGGTGAATGGAGCCGGTGTGAGCGCAGTGGATTCTTTTCGAGGAACAGACCGTCCTTTGCAGCTGTTCCCTGGATCGCTCTGTGAAGACAAAACAGCCGAAAGTCGAACTCGGGGGTAAGAAAGGGCAGATGAGCATCTATTTTGGGCCAACACAGAGAGCAGCGATCTTGCCCTTTAGTTACCCAGGAAAGTTAACGTGGTCACCAGCTTTCCCTTGCTAAAGCACATGGATGCAAAAAGCTGTGTTCGTGATGCAGATCTGAGCTGCTATGCTCCAACTGGCTTTTGCATTTTCTGCCCAAATTTGGGGGTATCTCTTCTCTCCCCGTGGCGATGCCTGGCTGTCGTCTGGGCCAGCCTCAGGTGGCCCGGCCGAGCGAGCGGCTCAGCACGCCGGGGACACGGGGTGGCTTGGGGCAGGGCTGGCTGCTCATGCTCTAGCAGCACGCAGAGTGCGATCTGCTGCGGGGGGGTGATAACCCGAGCTGCCAGGGATGCTCAGAACCTCCGGCACTCGGGATCTCTGTCCCGGTGCCTTCGCCTCCAGCAGCGTCACTCCACGGCCGTCCCAGGCTCAGCGGTGCTGTGAGCCAGCCCTCCTCCAGCCTCCCCATCCCAAATCCCCTTCTGAGGATGGAGCAGATAAAGGATGAAGGTCAGCATCAAGCTGTCTCTACTCACAGCAGTTTTAGGTTGCCTTCCTTACTGGTCCCCGCTAGCACCGCTTGGCGCGTCCCGGGGAGTGCGGTGCCACGTGCCGAGCACGCCGCGGTGTCTCTTTCTCTCCAGTTTGCCTTTTATTTTCCTGCGTGCCGTGCCAGGCTCACCCAAACGAATCAAACCGTGTTGATAAGGGCCAGCCAAAAGGTGCGTCGGCTGCGGGCAGGACTGAGAGGTCAGCGGGCTCCTGGCGAGGTGGGGTGAGGAGGGCGCGGGTTTGGAGGACGCAATGAGTCACGGCTGCCTCCCAGGGTGAGTAATCCGGAATTTGTTAAAGCATGGCTGGATGAGAAAGAAAAGCTCGGGTGGTGGGTGCACGTGAGCAGCACTGGCCAAGGGCGAGGGAAACCCTCCGTATAAGTCATTATACCTCTGCAAAAATTAATCATTGCTTTAATTGAACAGGTATTCTTTTCCACCTGCCCGTTAGCTGGTGGGTCGTTGCTGGCGCAATGGTAATGACTTGCTTGGAAACCACAAAGATGGCAGGATTTCTGACAGGCAGCAGAGTAATCCTAAATGAAACCTTGCAAGATGTACACGGTGCTTGTGAAAATCGGCTAATAGTAAAACGGTAGTTACAGCAGTAGGTGTATGCACGGGGAGCTCCGTGACTCGGCCGGGAGGGGGTTTATGCAGAGACCGCCCGGGGCTGTCGGCTGTCCCAGGAGAGGGGGGACCGTGCCGCGTGTTCGGTTCAGCCATGGAAGATGCAGCGAGGGAGCAGGATCAGGCCTGGTGAGCGGAGGGGCGGGGAGGGGGCGTGGTCCCCTCGCTGCCTCCTCCGACAGAGAGGGAGCCCGTCCAGCTCTCCGCGCGTGCCGGAGCGGACGCCGTGCTCAGCTGCGCCTCAGGGAATTGCCTCTTCTTCTGGGTGAACGGTGAATGAAGCTGCACGTCTGTCCTCACCCTTCGTTTTCTGATCCGGTAGGGAAAAGCACGTGCCGATTTGTATGTAACTTTTCCTAACACCACGCTTAAATACATATGTTTTAATCAGCTTGCTCGCACGAGGCGAGGAGGTGATTTCGCTCGCCGGGGGTGCAATGCCGGTGCCACCGCTGGGACGCGGGGACACCGTGATGGGAACCCAGGCTGCCGTGCTCCCTGCGCTGCGCGCGGCATCACCCCACGCTGCCGGCGTGCGGGACCGCT
>NW_010511700.1:0-228 GCF_000687285.1 Phaethon lepturus
ATATTATATATATATTTTTTTTTTAGGTATCAGAAGCACAGGTTTCATCTTTCCAGAAGGAAAAATTTAAGCAACCTCACACAAAACCAAACCTGACAAACATTCCCTCATCTATCCAGGACTTTTTCCATACCTTTCAGTGTCTGCCTAAAAGAAGAGGCCAAGCACATGTTTATGTATCTGTTTGCAGCGAAGGTCTAGTCAGGGTTTCGAGGTGGGTCCGCGCTG
>NW_010511700.1:250-7500 GCF_000687285.1 Phaethon lepturus
CGCACCACAAGGTGGGGATGCTACAATGCCGAATCAGGGCAGCGCCGAGCTAATTGCATTCATCTCTGTATGATATGAAGTTTCTAACAGCCAAAAGCGAAGCCGTCACTTCATCACTTAGCCCGGTATACCTTTGCTCCACACCCCGGGAAATTGCCTTGCATCGTATCTCCTGCATAATCGCAGCAGTAAAGGTTTTAGAAAACGTCGGTGCGAGTGCAATGTGGTTCTGGGGGCCCGAGAGCTTTTTCTATCGCCTGGAGAGCCAGCACCGAGGCTGCTGCTGCGGCTGGGGGGAGCCGGCAAGACACAGCAAGGCTCAGGGGAGAGAGGGGAAATCAGATGTGCCTCTTTTTTTTTTTTCATGCAAGGGCAAGGTGACACCACCGTCACGGAGAGGTGATGGATTTCAAGCAATTAAGGCAACCTCTTTCTTTAGAGGCTCAGCTGGGCTGGAAAACTCAGCGCTTCGCGCTCCCGCTCAGTTTTACTGGGTCTCCAGAGAGGCAGATGCCACAACGAGAGCAATTCCTGCACAGAGGCAGCGGGTGATTGCTCCTTAAAAACCGCAAGACAAGTCGCCGAGCCCTGCCTTGCAGGGCAGCGTGCTGCCGGCCGGCGGCACGGGGCATTGCCCTCGTGTACGCTGATCATCAGCGCCTGCTCCGAAACACCTGCTGCCGGGGTGCCAGCAAAAGTGCGGCCGGCTCAGGGCCGTGCCTGTGATTTCCCCCGGCATCCTGCTCTGCCTACACCCCCACAGGCATCATATGGGCTCCATACGTTTCGGGCTGGGTGAGCGTGATGCTTCCCACCACCCCCTGCTACCGTTCTGCTGGGAAAGGGACATCTGACATAATGAACATGGGCAAACAATAGCTGTGCTACTTCTCGGATTTATTTGACAGCCTAGAAAAGAGAAGTGGGAACTAGAAAAGAGAAGTGGGAACTTGATTATAGTCTTCAAATATGCAAGAGGTTATTATGAAGAGGCAGCAGTCAATTGCTCTCCATAGTTACCAAGGGGAGGACAAAAAGTAATGAGCTCAGTGTTTAGCAACAGAGCTTAGTAGTAGGCATTCAGGGAAAATATATGTCCTTTCCATACTGTGAAGGTCATTACGCGTTAGGACAGGTTATCTACGGAGGACTTGGAGCCTTTGATTTTTAAGAGCAGATCACACAAACTTATGTCAGGAATCATCTTAAGACCTCCCAGACCAATACTTCTTGCTTTTGTGATTTTAAGGGTGCCCTGTCCCAGGTCTTGCCTTCACATCTCATATCCCCAGAGACGAAGCTTGGCAGCGAGGTTCTCTGTGTCTGGAGAGGGTTTTCCCTAGTCATCCCCCATCTAGACATGGTCCTGGGAGCCTTTTTGGCATCAGTGGAGGTGTTTCAGCCTCTCCATCCAGTTCTGTTAGTTCGTACGTTGCCCTGGCCCATTTTGCTGCCCAGGAGTTCACTCTGCTCTGAACATCCCAGCTCCTTGCCCCTCTGCTTGCAGGAGCACGCTTGGGTTTCATCTCAAGGTTTCTCCGTATGGACCTCCTTCTTACTAGCCTAGGAGTGCATAGGGGAAAGCACTAAGTCTTGATCTTGTCTTAGTGGAGCCAGTGGGGACTTTGCTTATGCTATAAAGGAACACAGGATGGGGCACGGCCTTTCCTAAACATCAGTTCAGCAGCAGTCTTGGCCACTCCAGTAAAGCTGGGTGGGTGAACATGATCCTATAGCTCTGCTTCAGCAATTGATTTCAGCCCAGAATTAAAGCAGGGTCAAGAACAGTGAAATCATTCTGCAAATTAGGGCTTCATGGAGCAGCTGGGCACCTCTAGAGCCATGGGGACAGCATCACCCTGGGGCAACTGGGCTGGGGTTGCTCCACCAAAGGAAGTAGGTGGTAAAAGCTGGCATGATTCAAGCAGTGACAGCATGAGTTCATTGAAAAAAGAAATATGCTGAGAAACAGCAAATACACCCAGCCAGAACAGGAATTCCCCAATCTGAGAATGACTGGAGGCTCAGAAAACGGTTGGGAAACATCATAAATAAGTTCTTATACCCCGTTCTTCTACTCTTTCCTAGGCACCCACTTTTGGCAAACCTCAGGCAGGGTGGTGGGCTACATAAGGCTTTAGTCCATTTGAGCCAATGTGTCCACTCATATCCTTCTGTTAATAGAGGGGTTGAATGGGGCTGACTAGGGCTCTGCAAATTACAGGATTTATTCCTCTAACTGAGTGGGTTTTCCTCCCACAGGCCCCAGTGAGAGGTGGGTGTTTCAGCGTTCTGACAGTGCACTATTTTTGCTTAGTTGCTTTTCAGAGACAGTAGGATGTGGTCCACAGATCCCCAGGCTGAAGCCTGCAGGAAAAGAAAGTGGATGAGCTCTGCAATAATTTACTACTGCCCCTGGCCATTTTTAACCCAGCCAAAGAGCTGGCAGCTGAAATTCGACAGTGGCGGCTCAGAAGAGGAAGGCAATGCTCTGCAGAGCGGAAGAGAGCAGAGTTACAGCCTGGCCACTGCAAGCACGAGTGAATCAGCCAAGGATGATGGGGAGAGATTGAAGTCATAAAAAATAACATGGGGGATGTAACAGAAAAGTCATGAATATTTTCACACTGATAAAATATCCACAGTGTGAGTTTTTATTTTTGGGACGTAATAGAAAAGTTACGTTCAAACACCAAGGAAGAAAGTTAGTTCTACCTGAGATTTTATTTATACACAGCTGAGGAGGTGAAGGTGTTCATCTGTGACTGTTTTATCTCTGGGTCCATCCATCCCCAGATTAAGCATCATGTACATCAGTCTATCTCTATTCTTTCTCTCACTCGTGTGGTATGAAACACTAACGTCATGGCTGGAATTAATGTCATTGGCAGGAGCTGGAATTTCTTTGCCATACTGCTGTAAAGCTATCCCAGGCAATTTATATAAGTCAGAAAATTAAAGGTGCTTTTTCAACAGAGAACTCTGCCAAGGAGGAGCTTGTACGAAGAAAGGGCACCCTCAGTCACGCTCAGGTTGAAGAGCACCGGCAGATCTGAGCTGCACCTGCCTGAGAGGGTCCCCACCCCTGTGAAGTCCTGTCCCACCCAAGGCCAGGCATTGCCACGAGGGGCCACAGCTCACCCCCTCCAGAAACACAGGCCCCAAACAGCCCTGGGGCTATCCTGCAGTGAGCAAGTCTGGGGAAAACCTGATAGGAGAGGTAGGAGTTTGCTTCTGTCCCAACTTGGCCAACTGAGGGAAGAGGATGTTGAGGACAGAATGAACCTGTCTGAGTAGAGACAGCTGTAGGGCTCTTGTCAATATTATAGAAGTTCAACTATTGCTCCCTTGCTTACAGCTGCCATGTGGATGTTTTATTTTTACAGAAAATCAGTAATGGAAATATGTCAGCACTGTCCACTTGCACAAAGCAGAACATGACTTGATGTGACTTCCTTGCAGCTGGGCTGGCCAAGAAACCAGCAGCAATGTGGTGGGTTTGCTGAGCTTCCTCGCAGCAGCCGGCCACAGATGGGCAGCATGAGCAGGTTGGCATGCATAACCACCACCCACCGTGGCAAAAGTGGAGCTCAGAAAGTCATTTTCCCTAAAATGTCCATCCTATCTCTATCAAACATGGCCAAGTCCACCATGGCTTCATGGCTTCACACAGGGGAAATCCAAGCCAGTGGAAAACTGCTGGGCTGTTTCTAGCCTCCGTGTTGAGGACTCCAAGCCTGGGCTGTAGATGCATCAAGAGAAAACCACAGCTTCAAGCCATAAATCCAGAGCAAGTCACAGCATGGCAGCTGTGCGCACATGAGCAGGCTGAGCATTCGACAGAGAAAGAGATAAGCAGCTGTTGAAAAACAATGGCAAGTTCAATTCTCCCTCAGCTTGGGCCAAGTTTGCCACCGTGGGACAGCACTAAATCGCAGTTAGAGACCGAGCTGTGGCCAGCGCTTTGAAAAGTGTCTGGGTTTAACATGTGCTCATGGCCTGAGTTTGACCTAAAGGATATAAAATGGTGAGTCTGAAGACTGTGCATCAAGGTGAACATTTGCAAATGAACCCAAGTTGTCACCCATGGCTGAAAGTTGTTGCTGGTGTTTAGAGTGTCATTTAGATTTATCCTATAAAGTCACCTTTTGTTTGTTTGGGTTTTTTAAAATTATTTATAAGACGACCTCAAGAAGACAAAAAATAATTCTTCAAAAATCCTAGTAGTTTATTTTCAATTCTTATCATCGTAGCACTGCAAATTTGTGGCAAAGGGCTCACTGCACCGGCGGATTTGGAAACCTGTGACGGACTTTCCCAGGGAAACGATGTGCCAGAGCAGACACTGCACTGGTGGGAGCCTGGCAGAGGTCTGCTCTGCTCCCAGCTCGCGCCTCGGACACTCACTGCAACTTCTCAAAGCATTCATCTCTGGCACCTATGGGTGCGAAGGAGCACAGAAGGAAGACAAAACTTAATCGTTCCAAACAAGCAAAGTGCTGCGGAGCAGCTCAGAGGAGCCACGTACCTGTAGGCAGCACAGCCAGGTACCACCCCCACCCCACGTCCCGAAAAGAGAACTGCCACTGGGAAAAGAAACTGTGTTTTCTGGTTTGTTTTTTTTTCTTCTTACTTCTCACTATCTCTTTTTTTCTGACAAAAAACAAGACTTTAGCAAATGTCCCACCAATGACTTCTGCTCATCTCAGCTCTTTTTCTTCCTCACGCGAGGCCCAGGGCCGCTCAGGAGGGCGATCACAGAGGGTTTCCTCCTCTATCAAAACTCTCAGCAGCTAAGCAAGGAGAAAGCTAAGAATATAAGTAAAATGAAAAATTTACTTATTTCTTTGCATCCTAAATCCTTGTCCTTTCCGTAGCTCCAGTAGAATTGCTTTTCTCCCACTGCCTTATTGATTACCCATGGAGGACTGAGGGGTGCCCAAACCTGAGCCACGCTCACCCAGTCAGCATCACACTCTTGCCGTCTAATGATAGACAAAAATGCCCACCAGACAGACTTGGTGTTAGAAATCCAATAGGACTTGCTTTGTCCTTGCTGAAAATTGGATTATAAGTTATATCCCTTCGCAGACAGATTTTTCAAGGTGTGCCTGTAAAGGTGCATCTTCATCTATTAGCCTCTTCGTGCCCTTTGCACCAGGAAGGTTTCTATTCTGATATTATTTTAAAGCAGGAAGGGTCTGGCAGGGCAGGCAGTATAAAAAAAAAAAAAAAGTGTGTTAATGAAGAGTGGGAGGGAAGGTAATTTGCCTGTTATTTGTAACACAGTACCTGATAAGAGGTCATTAGTCATTCAAAGCCCCTGAATTACTTTAATTAAAATTTGAGCTTTGAGAGCTGGTACAGTCTGCTGAACAGACTTTCAGGGCAAAAAGACAAAGAGGGAGGGAAGGAGAGTGGGAGTTGGCCAAAATGGCAATGAGCTTAATTAAAGCCAGGAGGAACACTGGCAAACTCTCATTTCTGGGCTCCCTGGTTGGGTTTTATCCTGGTGCTCCAGACCTGCCTCTTCCTTGGGTCCACCTGGCATAACGTCCATGGCTCTGGGCACCACGGGCTTGGGGGGCACATTCCTGGGCTCATCCCCAGGGGACTGTGTGATTTATCAGTCTGTGTAAGACACAGGGTTGGTTTTTTTTCAGAATATTCTGTGTTTTTAAAAGTAATTGTGTTTTTAAAAATAATTTTGCATTTGGAGATTTTCCGCTCTGTCCCCAGCCCAGGACAGTGTTGGGAGGTATAAATGAGCCTTTCACCAGGGAAAGTAAAGGCAGGAGGATTGCACGCTTGGGATGCTCAAGGTCAGATTTCCCAGAGGTGCTGAAGTTTCCTGGCATTTTTCCCCTCGCTGTCACATAAGCCTGCCTGGTGGCAATACAGCAGCCGGTCCTCCCTGCTCTGGGTCCAGGATGGTGATAGGGAAGAATCGGTGCCGAGGCAAAAGGGCAGCTGGTGCTGTAAGGAGAAAAACCCTGCAAAGAACTATAACCAAATTTGCATTTAAGGAGAAGGAAAACAGCTTGTAAAAGGAAGAAAACAGTTCTGCTCTGTTTAAGGGTAAATTTGGGACTTCCCTGCCGCAGCTTCTCTCTCCAGGGTTGCATCTCCGGCACCTCCGCTTGCGGTGGGATGCTGAGACATGTTGATATATGTGCTCTGAACAGCTGTAAGGCAGACAGAGCCACGCTAGCCTGTGAGAATAAAGGAGGGGGGGTTGTCCCCTGCTATTTGGTATATGCAGCATATCATAATTAAGTAACATGAGCTTGCTGCCAGCCTGGGGCACTGCCACAGGACTGGGATGTGTTTATTTCCTAGGACAGGAGATATTTCTACATGTGGTTTTTTTTTAATATTTCTCCAATTTTTTGATGTGCACGTATGACAAATGAACCTCAGAGGGACTTGGCGGTACATTGAGAACCTGAACTTTGAGTGGAGGCTACACAATGCAACACCCACCATGAGATGCTGGCTGTTGTCCCCTCCTCGTGCTGGGTCACTGATGTGCTGGAGAGCTTTCCAGGGATATTATTCATATACCAACAAGTGTTAGGACTTATCCTCACTGGGGGCTTTATCTATGCCAAGCCACACAAAAGGCCCCATCTCTTGCCCTACTGCCCGTGTTGGTACCAGAGGACAGAGCTGGGAGCCAGGTACAGTGTGGGTCCTCCCTCCTCTTGCCACCATCGGGCTCATCTCCAGCCAGAGGCTGCGTGCAGACCACCAAGAAAGTTCTTGTTGGCATGATGTATCCTCTCCTGGTAAGGACATGCCACTGGAGACATCACATCAGACCTTTGCAGGTACCAATTTAGGATTTTTCTTGCCAGCAGAGCTATATCATCTCTACTAACAACATTGCTAGGCTGACAAAACACTATCTGAAACAAAAGTTTTCTTGGCTCAGCTTTCCATCAGGAGGTGCAATGGTTTTTTGCTGTCCAGCCAGCATATCCTCACCAGCAACACATTGCACTATAGACCAAGCTCTACTGCTATTGCAAAAGGCAGCCAACTTAGACCGGTGCCTAACTTTCCATCTGCTTGTCATTAGTCTGGATCTTCCTGCTCTCAAGCTGGAGAATGAAATCTATGACCCTGATCCACTTTCTTTTCATTTTGCTTTGGGATTTTGCTATTCTTCTTGTTGGTTTGGGGAAAAGTTTTGGGACAAATTTTCAAAGGCCACTTCTAATCCAGAGCTTCACGTTGCCTGTGTAGGG
>NW_010511700.1:7531-24550 GCF_000687285.1 Phaethon lepturus
ACACCCCAGTCTCTGTGTAGAGCTGAGATCTCCCCTGGATCTTATTCATCAAATATCTAGTCCTTGACTGAGGGAATGAACTCTGAAGGTGAGATGACATTTGGAAACTTGAGCTCATTTCTGCTTTGATCATTTTTTTCTTTAATGATGTGAGCAACTGGACTGTCTCTCCTTACAAAAGAACACTTCTCTTTAGCTTGTTCTGATGGGCTAACATATAATGCATTTATTTCTGGCACCCACGTTTATTGGCATGTTGACATCTTTTTTAATATTCTTCCCACCTCAGGCCACTCCATCAATCCACAGTCCTTAAGCAGAGACTTTTCAATGCACCACAAAAGAGAAGTCAGGTTAATTTTTTTTCTTTATCTAAAGCGGGGCCATCTCTCCCAGGTTTCCCTAGCCCTATACAAAGGTTCATGCCAAGCCAATCTGAATTCCCTTTCAAAACTCAAACTGTGTTTAATGGGAAAGGTATGATTTCATAAGCAGATCTGTGCAAGACTGATGTTGTGCAGACAAAATCCTGTAATGATTAACATGTGGCACCTTGGTCCAATTCACTCAGCTATGCACTTACATCGCAGTGAAAACTGCTTACCAGATTGCTCGCTTGGCGCAATTTAATTACAGAAATTAGGATGGCCAGAAACCCACTGCAATTGTCACATGCTTTCTTGAGACCAGGATCTCTAATTTTTCACAATGTATTCCTAATAATTTTGGCGAGGAAAGTCTCTAAACCTCATCCTGAGGTCTCTGCAAATCCCTTTCAGATGTGGCTGGGAGGGGAGCAGGAGACAGGCTGCCTGGCTCGGCCTCCCACCAGCTGGGCTGACCTCCCTTATCGACCCTCACCCAGCCCAGCACTGGCAAACACGCCGAGCCCCAGGCAGACGCCAGCCCTTTGCTTTCAGCCACAAAATGCGGGTGCTGGGTCAGCCAGGGCTTCTGCCGGAGCCTCACGGAGAAGGAAGGGGCATCTGAGGTACCAACTGTGTCTTTCGGTGGCCCCAAGGCTGTCAAGGAGATGGCTTTGAGGAGCACCAAGCAGGGCTTTGGGGACCACCACAGCTCCAGGGGTCTTCTAGTCAATGTCCTCCAGCTCTCCTGCCCCATCAACTGCAATGGCAGGCACAGGAACGCTCCGCATTGGCACCATGCTCCTCTCATGGCTCTCCCCGGCCCCGTCTGACCTGAAGCCCACTGACATCTCCCAAAAGCTGCCGTTTGACACCAACAGTCTCTGAGTGAGGTCCTAAATCTGCACACACATCGGAAAGGTTAAACAACCTACAGCATGGACGTTTTCACCAGCTCAGCTCATTCAAACACAATGGTGAATGTAAATCAGTATAGCTTCCATGTAGAATTTCTCGATGCCATCAAGAACGCTGTGTTGAATTAATGATATCTGACTCATTAATAAAGGCAAATAATGACAAGCGGATCTTATTATTTTATTGGGCTAGAGTTAGATATTTGACCAATACTGAAAACTTATTTCTAACTGTTTTCTCCCTTTCCTCCTCGGTCTGTTTCTTTTAAAGTACATACACATGTATGGTGTCAGTGTTTGTTTTTGCTTAAATTATGCCTTCTGCCAGGTTCCCTTGTGGTTAGGACAGCAGGAATTTATTAAGAACCATACATTTTTTTATTTCAGTGATTATCTTCTCTGTATTGAACCAGCCTTCAATGGCACTCAGTTATTCTTTGCTCTACCACACTGCCCACCACCATCGTCATATGGACCTCTCTTCCTAGGCAACACGTAGGGGACATGGAGAGGCTGTGGCATCCAAAGCCCTTTGGATGTTAAAATCCAATGGACTGCAAGCCCTTTTGGATGTGTCTGTTAAAACTCTGCTCAAACATCCTGCAAGAATGGCAGTACTGCTGAATTAACTGTGTCGAAAGCTCCAGCCACTCTGCCCAAACCTTTGGGTCTTTAACTCTTAGGCAAATGTGAGAATCTTAGAGACTTGCTACTTCCAGTTACTTTGGAAAAAAAGAAAAAAGCAGTTTAATGGGAAAGGTTGTGATGAAACAAGAGTGAGGGCCATGGGGCATAGTCTACTTTCATTTATTAAAACTCTCCAGGTCTGCTTATTTGTCATTGCCAGTGTAGCAAGAGGAAGGAAATCCCAGCTAGCTCCCAAAAGAAGCTGTGTGTTGATTATGGAAAGAGGCACAAAAGTCTGAAGGTCAGTACAAATGATTTTTTTTTCCTCGAAAGAGTTGCCCATGCCTCAGGCAAGTCAGCCCCTAGCAAGACCTGAGCATCGTGTACTTCCCCAGGCATCTGGACACTTGCACACAGTTTCATAGAAAGAAGAAAAAGTAATTTGCTTTGCTCTTTTGATCCCAGTTTAAGTCCCTCCTGCTACTAGCATTAGTTTTGCAAGCTGCTCAGAGGAAAATATCAAATCAGGGCTTTGCTTTTGTTTCTGTGTGGGAAAGAAGCAGCGATCACACTTGCATGGTAGCAAACGTGAACCGTGAGGAGCACCAGCCTGCCGCTGGCACGTGAGACGGCAAGTGCAAGTGTTTCACAAACACCCCGGTCCCAGCACATCACCCGTGATGCAGGGCAAGCCTTACTGGTGGCCCCAGACGCACCGACCCGTGCCCCGTGCTGCAGGACTGAGGCTAAGCCAGCAGCACCCACTGCACACGCCTCTCCCACCCTCGCCACTTTGAGGAGGATCCCTGCTCTGCCCCGACGGATGCTTCACCCCACTCTTGCCACCCCTCACCGGTTTCTTGTTCCCTTTCCCGGCGATACTTCCTGAGGCAAACACCTTCACACTGAGAAATAAATGGAGACTCAAAAGAATTAGTTAAGAATAGTTATTGTTGCTAAAGGCAATAATGGAGAAGCAGCAATGGGTTATCGGCCCTAATTAAAGAAAACCCGCACTGATCTAAAGGTGAGATCTGTGGGGAACAACACACTGACTGCAAACTGGCTGCGGTTTCTCGTAGGTGCCTTGGAGGTTGGCAATAAAACTCCCAGTAAAGTGTCTTTTCCTTTTCTGTCACTTTTTTTTCCCCATGTGCTGATGCTGGAGGTTTCACGCTCGAGCTTATCATTTCCTAGCAGGAGATTGAGCAAGCTCAGCCCCGCGTGGCTGTCACTTGCAAGCAGGAAAGCCTCAGAAAGGGAATCGAGGTTTTTTTGCAGAGCTGTGCCGAGCAGACGGGAGCAGCGCGGTCGTGTCAGCACCCAGAGAAGCTGCACAGGAGGACAGCAAAGGGACGTGGGAAAAGAGAGCAGATGATGAAGGAAGGAAATCCGAGGGAAAAAGCCACGACTTCGGGTCTCTGAAACACCCGGTGTCACCATAGCAATTACAGGAGATGATTTGAACAGAAGGGCGAGTTGCTGCTCTCTAGGGACAGCAGAAAACCGAGAGGCAGGGGAGTCTGAAGCATTTTCAGGGGTTGAGCTTTAATGCCTAGTGCTGCACACATGTTTTACAGGACAGTTGCTTTGAGTTAATTCTGTATGGACTGCTGTCAGTGATGGTTTCAAGTCTGTGTATATAGCTGCTCACACATGTTTGCTCTCTGCATTCATTGAATAAGGGGCACAGGGCGGTTACAGGTTAATGGATTTTCAAGCTGAATTGTTTGCCAGTAGCACTCAGGACATGGAAATTTGGGTCAGAAACCTTATCAGAAACAAACCATCCCGTGGCGTTCTTCAGTGGAAGACCAAGTGTTAGCTCCTTAATTTGTTTACCCCGAGATAAATCCAGAATAACGCATTGATGTGCAGGAAATTAATTGGGATGTGCCCCAGTGCAAGGACAATACTCAATAATATACCTCGTCAGGAACGTCCTTCTGAATGATCTGCTGACTACCTGCCTAGCTTAATCTCTAAAACTACAATGACCCTGCACCTCATCATAGTCCCAGAGATTTTCCTGAAAAAAGAGGAAATGAGGGTGGGTTGAGGACCTTGCTGCCTGGCTGGGTTGGTTGTGGGGCTCACACCTGGGCAGAGGGGACCACAGCAGCACTTGTAGCATCATTTGACGTGGCTGCTTAACACAATCTCAAATGACCCTGGGATTTTCTTCCCACTTTCGTCCTCACTTTCTTTCAGCCCAAGGTATGGAAGAAACTGGGGACATGGCTACACTGTGAGCTGTGCTTAGAGAAGTCTTTTTGGCCTTGTTGAAAGTTGGGATGAACCAAAGGGTCCCAGCAAGGAGAAACATTAGGGAGCAGCTGATTCCTCCCTACAGCACCAAGCTGCTACGTGCAGAGCGAGCCCTGGGAGATGCCTCCCTTCAGCTCTAATTGTGCTATTTACAGCAGACCATTAACAGATCTAACCCATTCTCTGTGTGGCTGTTCTTTGCATATCTCCTTATCCTTCCTGTTTCTAAGCTGGTTTGGGATACATCCAGTCTCTGGGATCAGCTCTTACCTGAATAAGGGACAACTGTCTTCCAGGTGAGGAGCAAGACACTGTGTAGGGATCTTGAAAACAGAGTTGCGGGTCAGGAGCTGCCTTGCAGAACATACTTTTTGGCTTTGAGGGTGGCCTGCTTAGCCAACCCTGACTATTTCACCATGCTGCAGAGGCTGCCCTGGTATTAATTCACCTCAAAGAACAGGTTGAAGTCATTAAAATATTTTGCAGGTGGTTCCTTGAATTCATGGTGCAGCTGGATCCAGCCTAGAGGGAGGAGGGGGGAGAAGAGGCAAGTTCTGATGAAACACAAATTAACATAACTCATAGAAGGGAAAGAAAATCTGGTTTCAATCTCTACAACAAAGCCAAGCAACACATCAAGTTAGAAAGGAGAAATGTCAGCCAGGCAGCACGGGATTTTATTGCTTTAGCACAAGTGCTTCTCCATGGTCCCAGGAGTGCCCAGGTGCTACCACAGCAGCTGGACCCCCTGAGACAGCTGTGGGCATGCAGGGACATGGGGGCCTTCACAACAAGGTCCCTGCTCCCATGTGGGTCCAGGCTGAAGCTTAGTCTTAATGCCCTGGTACAAATGACAGTTGTGTAGCTCTTGCATGTTGGCCTCAGTCTCTCTTCGGCATGGAAGTTCTCCAGGTACTGCAGCATTTCTTGCCCTTCGGGCTGCATTCACTTTTTTCCAGGGCTGAGCTGGGCAGTCAGTGGGACGCTCACATGGGAGACCCCATACCTGGCACCTCCATGAGCTGCCGGTGGGCAGATCACTCACAGCTTGTTTTGGCATTTCCCTGAATTCAGCAGTGCCTCATGATGTCCATGGGCATCAAAGTCCTCGGTCCATCCTCGGGGACAATAAGGCATTTTAGTATAAACACCGTCACACTGGAGAGCTGTACTAGGATGGAGGTAAAGTTCTCCACGGCAGCCCGTATGGTGTTGTGCTTTGGATTTGTGGCTAAATCAGCGTGGATTACACACCGATGTTTTGGCTGTTGGTGAGTAGTGCTTGCTGGCAAGCTGTGAGTAGGCTGGGGGTGGGCAAGAGGCTACGAGGGGACACAGCCGAGGCAGCTGACCCAAACAGACCACGAGCATATTCCACACCATATGACGTCAAGCTAAGCAATAGACGTTCAGGGAAAGAAGGAGGAAGGGGAGATGTTTGTGGTTAGGGCATTTGTTAGCCCAACCACCCACTACGCGTGCTGAGGCCCTGTTTCCCAGGAAGCGGCTGCCTATCTGCCTGCCAATGGGAAGTAGAGAATTAATTCCTCTTTCTGCATTGCTTACAAGTGCAGCTTTTGCTTTCCCTATTAAGTTGTCACCGTATCGACCCATGAGTCTTCTCACCTTCCTTCTATTTTCTCCCCATCCTTTGGGAGAGGGGACTGAGTGAGTGGCTGGGTGGGTGTTTGGCTGATGACCAGGGTCAATCCACTACAAGAGCTGACCATTATGTCAAAATTCACTGAGATTGTTCATTTCAAAAAGAGAAGACGACTGAAAAGTCATGTAAAATAGGGAAAAAAAACCAATCTAGTTTACAAACAAACCTACCACTGCCCAAGCACCTGTACAGCTCTGGTCACTGATGCTTTGTGGTGTGCATCTATCAGCTGTGTCCCAGGTCACACCATTGTTGCTTGTTTCTGTGGGAGAGCAGCATGGTCTGTGGGCAGGGTTACTTCTTGGGGTTTTGAAGCCCATCTGCAGAAACATGAGTGCAGGTGTTGGGGTAAGGGGTGGACTGTCACCTTTTCTGGCTGCCACTCTCACTTCGGTCTAGAGGTGATGGCGAAATGTTGCTGCCCTGGCTTACCTGGCATGGAGCCTGTTTGTGCAGTCACCTCTTCTCTTCCCCATCCTTGAAGGGACACCAAAGCCCCCAGAATTCTACTCATTTATGCCTAAGATAGTCTGCAATCAAATGGATGAGCTTGGAAAAATTACCATAAGGCAAATGGAGAAACACCTCTGAGCTAGGATATCTTCTCATTTGGGGGAAAAAAAAACCTTAAAAAATCACAAATTCAGTTCTTTCAGGATAAATGCTTGTCCTGAAGGGGACAACATCTGTCCAAGCTCCCTGGAAGTATCACTGCTGGGAAGGGCTGTGTTTAGCCAATGCCAGACTGGAGTTTGGCATTAAGCGTCTTCACTCTGCCATGAGCTTTTGGTGGTGGCAAATGCCTGCAGCTGACAACAGCGGTGAAAGAAGATGAGAAAGGTAGCGGGGATGGCCAGGGACCAGACACTTCCCTTTTGCTCCCTCAGCAGTTACCCACAGGCCCGTGACTTTGAGGCGGCTGCGGTCCGTTTGTAAAACTTGGTTCAGATGGAGCGCACCCACCAGTGCAATGAGAGCATGAGAAGGACCTTCTGCCCAGAACGAGCCACCGACATCAGAGCATGGGAAGAGAAGGGCCAGGATGAGCCAGAGGACTTCAGGTTCTTCCCTGAGATGTTGGCAGAGCATTTCAGGGAAGGCAGGAAGAGCAGCAGGAGGGAGAGGGGCCAGGGCTCATGGCAGAGAGCCTGGAGGGCGAGGCTGATGGCCCAGCAGACATGACCCATAACGTGCTGGAAACTGCTATTCTATTAATAATCCCATTGTTCCAGCAAACCTTCAACCTAGGGAGACTGCACTGAATCAGCAGTTTCTTTTCTTTTTTTCTTTCTTGATTTAGTAACCCTGATTGCACAACCAGAGTCAATCTATTGCTGCAGTCAGTGATGGGGCAGCCAGCAAGGGGAGGCAGCAGGAAGCAGGGTGGGGGCAGCGGCAGCAAGTGCACGCAAAGGCTGAGCGAGCGTCTCGGTGCCTGATCTCTGACGCCCGTGGCACGGCCGAGACCCCCGGTGCCACGTGCACGGGGAAATCTGCCGCCTGTTTGCAGAGTCTGACGTCCAGATGGAAACACACTACGATGCTCCCAGGCAGCCAGATGCTCACCTGGCCGGTGGGAACGTTGCAGCACGCAGAGCTGCACGGGACTACGTCGACTAGAAGTAAGGGGAGAATTAAGTCTGGTCTTCTGGATAGGCAACCGCAGCTGGTGGGCAAAGTTGGGTGGGATCCTGCCTTTGCTATCGATCTTCCCAAAATACCCAAGTGGAGAGTTGGACTTTGAACCCTGAAGCAGTGCAGATCAGGACTGTCAAAATCAAGGGTCTCTACCCCTGCTTTTGCACCCATGCCGCCTCGGCCATTGAGAATGGCATGACCATGAGAGGTGGGAAAACATAATCCTGAACTCCTTTCTCAGGGAAGGAAGACACAAAGATCTCATTGCACACCTTTTGCCTTTTAGAAGGGCTTTTGAAAACTACAGCTGCCAGCTTCTTTTTAATACCTTTCAAGTAAAACGGATTTGCCTAGAAGTGTTGTTAAAAGCTGCTCTGCTGTAAATCTGCTCTCTGCCTGCACCTGAATCACATCCAGCCCTATAAACATCCACTTGGCAACACAAGCGCAGTCATGCCCAGCTCATTACCTGGCTCAGCAAGAGTAGATGGTTTCAGGCTTGCGCAGTGGTCAGCTGAGCCACCCAAACCATTAGAAATGGGCTGGATACAAGCCCTTACCCCAGTGGGGAGGCGATGCCGTGAAGGGAGAGGATGCAGAGGTAGTTACTATGGCTCAGCTGGTCGGTGATAACCTCTTGAGCCACCTTAATTCAAAGGGGGTATCTGAGACCTTCACAATGAAGCAAATTATCCCAATTCCCACACAGTGTGATGTGGCAGAATATGTGATAACAGAGGACTCCTCTTCCTCCCTGCTGGTGCCTCCCTCACAGCTGCACAAGCACGTTTGAAAGGAGAACGCAGAGTGGATTTAAAAATCCCCACATATTTTTGGTTTAAGCCTTTAAGAGATCTATAATCAAGTGCAGAACAGTGAGCTTCATTCTGCACAGGGCCGTCGGGGTGTGGATTTCCATCTCACGTCTACCTGAAGCTTACACCGCACTTTCTTCCATGGCCACGCAAAGCCGCGAGGACCCAGCAGCCCCACAGATGAGCACAGACCTGCAGCCCAGGAGAAGACCATCTGATGGGGACTGCCCTGCACCTCAAAGAGGGGGGCATGTGGTGGGGGCAGCGTGGGTGCCGAGGGTTCTGCCTGGTGCCTACCGACGGCTCTCATGCGCAGGCTTGGGTGAGTCGCTTCACTTTGCAAAATCCAAATCAACCCCAGCAGAAATGGAGATGCCAAAATGCCAAACGCCACAGTGAGGTCTGCAGGGGTGGGTTTTACAGAACGTGAGCAAAGAAGTGGTGAGATGATAGGAGATGTGTTCGTGGGTGTGGAAAATGGGTCAGGGAGAAAGCAGAGGCTGGAGAGAGTCTCAGCAAAGAGGTTGCAAGTGTCTCTTCTTCATTACATCCCAAACCCAACTGGGCTCCAGCATCCCCCACCCCACCATCAGTCACTTGTCTCTACAACTGCTCCTGATCCTTTCCTTCCCTGCACTGCAGTCATGCACCATCGCTAAGCTGTCATCTTGGTGCAAGTTAACGTGTGTTTCACTGCCATGCAGTGCTCCATCTCCCCTCCCAGGGGATGGATGTTTGAGCTAATGTTGAACCTGGGATCTTCTTGGCTATGTGAGGAGGTTTACTTGTGTTGGGAGCAAAATAGCCACCTCATGCCCAACCCCGCTGAAGTGCAGAGATGTTGAATAACTCAGGGTTGAACCTCTTGCAGGACCCCGTGCAAAGCTCTGTGGACAACGTGTCCCCAAATGAGCACACAAGAGCAGCTGAACATCTTAGCTGTGGGATATTTTGAGGAACTGTTCAAATTACCACATCAGAGTTCTCACAAGTCTATAAAAACTGAGCAGATAGATAGGAAAAGCATATCGGAGAGCATATCAAATCAGGAGGAAGAGAGGAATTCCCTTCAGTTCTTTATTGTCCATAATCTGACAAGGCTTTAGGTTAGCCACAAGAAATTTGTCATGAAAATTGAAGACAGATACGGGGAAGATGGAAATTCAAGTGATATGAACACTTACAGTATTTCAGACAAGATTGGGTTTGCCTCCGCTGCTACTACAACCTTTCAGATAAGTGGTAAGGTTTTCTTTTATTAAATGGACTTATATGGATTTTATCTGGTCTATGAAGAAAGCAGCACATAAAAATGAAATATTGTATTTATACTGCATATTAAATGTTTTTTACAGTGATTTTGCTACTAAATTAATTGACTGTTTAAAAAAAGAAGTATGCAAAAGTGTCCATCTAGTTGATGCTGAGCATCAGAAAAATATCAGGTTTTTTCCTGTTTTAGAAAATGCCTAAATTGAGTAAAACTTTCATGTATTCATAGTTAAGATACTGAAATCACCAGATCCAATAAAAAAATGTAAATTTATGAATTTTTTGCTGAATATAAATACTTCATTGCTGACTAAACCGTTACATTGTAAAACTAATTAAATCACTGTACTCTTTTAAAGCTAAGACTTTAAACTCCTGATTACATTACTTTGAAAAAAACTCAATTAAGGGTAACTCACTGAATTTCTGAAGTAGTTATTAATGTTTCTGAAACGTTTTTTTCTCCCTAAAGGCCGAAATTTGACAAAGCAGTTCATTTCTTTTACACTTGCTGGTGACAATTTGTTTTAAATGTTATGACTTTTTTTCATTTGTTCTGCAGTTCAGTTTATTATTGATTTTTCATTTGTTTCGAGGCATGCATGCCTCACTGTTGGAACCGCCTGTGTGCAGTGCTCTGGATGGAGAGGGCATGTGCTTTGAGCAACCCTCTTTGAATGGCAGCCTGGGACACCTGAAAGCGATGGAAAGAGGGAGTTTATTGATGCAGAGAGGGGAGAACTACCACATGCATACTGTTATAGGCTGGATTAAGTCTTGATGGAAGTGAGCGGGTTAAACTGGCTAAGGAAAAGACGTCCAAGAGAATGGCAGTGCAAAGCCGGGGTCAGAGGAAGGCAGCCTGCCTTTCCTGCAGGACCCTGCAGTCTCACAGAGGGACCTTGCTGCTCCCCGTCGCGGGAAAGCACTGCTAATTTATTGTGGCCAAGCCTGAAATGGCTGGAAGGGACCAGAATTTGAAGCTGGAGAGATGTGAGAGGGTGTCTACCCTACTTCTGTTGGTTTTTAGAGCCTCGAAGCCAAAGCAAGCCATCCACATGTTGTGCTCGGGCAGCCCTTGGTGTCTACCTGCTGCTGCTGACAGCCGGCCAGGCGCTGCTGGCGTACAAAGGTAATGCTGCAACCCGACGGCGGGCTTGGCGTCAAAAGACAGCTTTGCTGGGCGCTCTCGGGGGTGCGGGCCAGCGGGGATGAGCACACAGGTAGGAAACCTCTGAGGGAGCACAGACGCTCCTCTGCACACCACGAGTCAGAGCAGGAAACCACCCCCCCCTCCACCCCTTATATGTTTTTTGCATTTGCAAAAGCACTTCTGGCTGCACTCCTGGCTGCAGCAAGGACCAGCACATGAAAGCCACCTCCCCGGGTCAAATGGTGATGGTGTTGAACCCCAGGTGTCCTCCATGGGTGGTGAGGAGCTGCTTTACTGAACAGGCATTTCCCAGCCAGATTGGGCAGGGAATATCCACTGCATGGGCCTTTTGTTTCCTCAGTGTTTAAGATGCAGAGAGAGATCTTGAAATGTCAAGAACAAAGTACACCCTATACAGAAGGGATTTGGGAAAGCTCCTTTGCCAACAAACTGCTTTTGGAGAGAAACTCTACAGAGGAGCACATGGGACGTGAAGAAAACTGGAGGAGAAGAGTAGAAGAGGAAATCACCATAATTAAAAGCAGCAATGCAAACCTGATGACGATGATGAACAACATCACCCAGCTTGCAGGTATGGCTCCATTTCTCCATGATGGTTGTACAGTGGGGAGAGCTGGTTCTTCTGCAGCACTGGCAAAGTGGGGCCAAAAACCTAGCTCAGATGACCAAATAACTAGGGCAAGATTTGGTCTTCCTGTCATTTAGTGATGCCCCAGTGCCCAGGGTTAGACACTGGCTCCAGATGCCCTGGCTGGGGAGCTGGACACATCTGGAGAAGCTGGGGCACAGCCCCGTGCAGCCCTCCCCGGTCCCTCAGAAGCTGCACACACGGCTCGGGGCTGCTCTCCCCTCCCGTAACTTGCAGACTTGGGCTCTGGGTGCCCTCCAAAAGGGTGCTGTCTTCATCCCTCAAGCCTATCAACCCCATACTGCTATGTCCCTTACTGAGTGATGATTACTGAAAAATATCCATTAAATATTTATTTCAGGGCCTCCTGGACGCAAAGGAGACCCTGGTCCACCAGGTATGTTGGTAAAAGAGCTGTAAGCAACTTTTCCACTTTTCCTCTTTCTCATTTTTTTTCCCCTAAGAGACCTGAAGTGAGGATTTGGGATTTCAGTCTCTAGACCCAAATCCTACCCAATGTGCAGACAGACACCCAGTGCCCTGGCCATGAGACCTGCTGCACCATTTGACTGAACCTCCAGGAGCCTCGGCTTGCCCTAGTGCTCCTGTAGAGGTCAGTGACCACCATGGAGGAGCATTTTGGCTCTGCCTCCCCACTGCTACCCCACCAGAAAAGCTCAGGGATGATGGAGGAACTGCATCTGGTTGTTATACGCAATAAGCATCCCAAATCCCCATGTGAGACAAGAGAGGACCAGTGAATGGTCTTATGTGCATCCCACAACCAACGGATAGCTGGGCTTTCTGCCCCAGACGTAGCAAGTTGTGCTGCCCAACTCACTCCAGGACAACTCAAGAAGACCTCCCCAGTCCCTGCTCTATAGGGCCCCAGCTGAACAGTGCATGTAACAAACAGTGACAGATTCGGGACCTTGCCCACCCTTGTCCCTGGGGAAACGACCGCCCAGACTCAGGAATGAGCTGGGTGCAAATGCTCCCCTCCACAGCCATGCACAAGCTGCTGCCCTGGGTATCTGGGGGTTTTGGGTAGAACTACACCCGCTGCAGGAGATAAATGTCTCCAGACTGTGAGGATGCAGCAAGTCCTGATCTAATGTTGGCTCCGCTTCGAGCAAAGGTTGGACTAGGCGATGTCCAGAGAAACCAGAGTTTCTGTGATCCTATAATGATGATCTAAGATGCACCCCTTGTTAGGTCAGGTCTGTATCTCATCCATCCCTAGTTCTTGGCTACACTGACGAGCTTTTCTGAAGAAAAAAACCAATACATTTTTAAAAAAGCATGTTTTCATATCTTCCTGGCTGTACTCACAACATTGAAACAGCACCTCCCGCCAAGCATCGTTACTATACATCAGAGCCCAATAGTTCAGTGCATTTTTAGGAAAGATCTTCCCAAAGGTCCCCACAAGCTGGGCTTGGCTGGAGGACAGCTGGCCCCTGCCCAGCCATCCACTCAGCTGAGCTCCATAGACTTTGCTTCAGCGGTTGTGCTGGTCCCTGCCAGCTGACAATAGTCCTCAGTGGTGACTGAAGACGCAGCCACAAAGGATGATTAAAAAATTCATCTCTTCTTCTCAGCCATTACTGGAGATAGATGACATGTGTCAGCTGATATATGTATTTTACATCTCAGGGCTACAGGGACCACCAGGGACAAAGGGAGACCGAGGAGTCCAAGGTAAGGCTTTTGTGACACCTGAATTATTTCTGTGAATGAACATAAAGTGGCTTTATGGATGATTTTATGGGCAATCTTGTCCTCAGTCAAGGTGTAAGTCAGTAGGAATGTCATTGGAGTTGAAGGAAGTAAGCCTATGTAAAGCTAATGTTAACAAAAGTAAAACTTAGGTGGAAAAATTCTTATTTTAAAAGTCAACATGCACCAGTCATAGTGGTCCAATTCCTCACTGCCCTCAGTACCATTCTCAAGTACACAGAGAGCAAAGTTTGCCTCATGCCTGGAGCTGAGCTGCGTGGCCTGCTGCTGATGTTCAGTGGATGCGACACCCGATGAAGAGTCAGAAAAGTGGTGTTGTCCTTGCAGGCTTACATGGACTGCAGGGAGCAAAGGGGAGCAAAGGAGATCCTGGTCCTGCTGGCCCAAGTGGTGAACCAGGAGTGAGAGGAGAAAAAGGAGAGATGGGGCTTGCAGGTAAGACTTCTTCACTATCTCAACATTTTTAAGATTCTCCCATGTATTCCTCTTTAAGATCATTCTACTTAAAACACCAGAATAAGTCTTCATAGGTCAGATATTTCATAAAAATCCAGCTTGCCAGTCAATGGGGGAGCTGATCTGAAGGGATTTAATTTTATGTCACGCTCCAGCGAAGCTCCCACAGGAGGGCTGGGGGAAGAGGACATACAAAATGTTGACTCTGCATCATGGAAGTCTCTTTATAGAGTGACCTTTGTCTAATGAAAGCTGCACGTATTCAATTATTAGCCTATCCCAGTTTAAAGCAGTGATGTTTGCAGTAGGATTTTCATGGCATAAAATAATACAATAGAATTTATACGCACAAGCATGTGGATGTTAGTCCTCATTTAGCAAAATCTATTTCTGAAAACTTTATGTCTTATATAAGCCTGACTTTTATACACCTTAAGTAGAAGAGTTATGCACCATGTTTCTCCCATGTAACGTGCATTAGGGGGCACCTCCTGGATAGCTGTTATTCAGTGGTCTCTCGAGGGCTGCACCCAGAGAGGAAAGGGTACAAGAGCAGGACAGCAAAAGGAAGCAGAAGATGTGTGTGGTGCAGACCAGGGAGGACAGTTGGACAGGTTGATTAGAGTTTCCTCAGATCTTCCATCAGAGGAATACCAAAAGGAGAGGACTTTGGGATAATCCTGGAGCCAAAATATGAAGAAGATGTCATTCTTTAAATGAGGCACTTTCAAGTAACTCAGCTCTTTTGGAGCATGCTGATCACCTCTTCAGAAAAGAGAAGGCTAAAGGGAGATGTGGCAATTCCCTGGGAGCACAGGAGTGGGATATGTTGTCCTCTGTCTCCTAGCTGTAGCTAGGAGAAGGGAAGGGTTCAGGCTGCAATAAGGGATATTTAATTAGAGGAGAAAAGCTTCTAGTGGTAGGGATAGTTTGGGGAATAGATTGAGGAGGTGTCATGGCACCACTGCAAGTCTTTAAGAGCAGGTCAGACAAACATTTGGCCAGACAGTCTGGTAGAGCCAGAGGTGGTTCAGAAAGACTTGTGAGGTGCCATCCAGCCCTGTCCTCCTACAGCTTTACGGGAATGCTATAATGGTAATTGTGGGTGTGAGGCCAAGCCCTGCCACAGAGGTGTTCCACTGGCTGCAGAGACAACAAATTTGTTTGTTTTGTTTCATTCACACACATGTACTGTGCTGTTTGGTAGGTGTCCAAGGACAGAAAGGCGAAATGGGCAAGAAGGGAGACCCCGGGCCCCATGGACCCATGGGTGCTCAGGGACAGCAGGGAGTCCCAGGACTGCCCGGTTTCAATGGTAAGTGCAGAGGACACAGTGCAGTTCACCATCAGCACATGCATGGCGTGATGGAGGGCTGCCCTAGCTGAAGTGTTTGGTTAAGCCTCGTTAGCACTGATGCTAGGATGTTTTCACAGGTAGCATGGGGGAGCCTGGACATCCTGGGCAGAAAGGAGAGGCAGGTAAGTAGTACAGAAGGTGCAGTTTCTTTTAGAGATATGAGACCAATCTCTTTTAGATGGTGCTTCATGACAAGAAAACTGCAGCCAGGCTAGATCCCAGCATGGGTAAGAGAAGATGATGATTAGATAAAGAAACCAAGTCAATGTTATGCAAACCCATCCCGCAGCCTTGGCTGTCTCATCTGGACCCCATTCTCTGTGCAGGAGAATGAGAGGGAAAGAAATGTCCTGTACCATGGAGGGTCATGTCCTTCCTGGCAGATGTGCACACACAAGGGCAGAAATTGGCTGCTCTTTTAGGATAGCACTTGTGCCTCTAAAGGCTGACAGTCTGCAAGGACCTGGATCCATTCAGCCTTTCACTCCAGGCCATCACTCACTGCACCACTGAGATTAGCCCTGCCAAGGGAGGACTGCAATTTAGAGAGACCCAGCATTTGTTTTGTCTTCATAGGGTCAACTCAATCTGCACAGTGCAGGGGCTAGTGATTGAGCTGGGTTTTTTTCTCCTTCATATGTTGTTTTGCATTTCACGTGTGCTGTTTTTGCTCAACCTCAAGGCTTGACTGGACAACGTGGACCCATGGGAATGCCTGGCCTCGAAGGCAGACCTGGTCAGAAAGGGGAGAAGGGGGACCACGGGTCCAGTGGTAGTCCAGGTACAATGCTACTCAAACCTACAGCTTTTAGTGACTGACCTCCTATTCTGGCCTTGCTTTGTGTGATAGCTTCAACCTTACTGATTTGTTCTTAATTTTAGGAATACCAGGCATTGCAGGACTCAAAGGTGAAAAGGGAGACAGAGGAGTAACAGGTAAAGGAGAATAAAACAGGTCTGGGGTCAACAACACACATCATGCACACACTGGAAAGGGATCTCCAACAGCAAGGAGGAGATTTGTTGAGTCCTGCTTTTGGAGCCCCAACACATCCCAGTCTGCCAGACTGCCGGGAGCGGGGCGGGTAGCTACTCACTGGATGGGTTGTTTCAACCATCTGTAACGTGCATGAGGAGGTGATGTTGTCTGCATTTTTGTATAAATAGAAAATGCACAAAACAAAACAGCAGTTTAAGATGAACCAAACAACAACCTCCCTACCCTGGAGCTAAAGACAAATTTTACTGGCTGTAAATATGATGGGGAAGGGTATTCACTAGCAAGCATCTGTCCTGGCCTCCTCTGCAGCATTGCAGGAAGAGGTATCTTCAGGGGCCAACTTGAAGCACATAGCCTAGACCTTTTCTTTAACCTTCTATCTGAACAAGTCCGTCTCTCTGTCCCAGACACCCAAACGATAGTGTGATGTTCTGCAGTACAAGCCTGTTCTGGCGTATTTCTCCTGAATCAACCTTTTTAATCCTGAATTTATATAGTGCACACAACCTCTCCTGTCCATCAGGAGGTGACAAAGGCCAAAGTGCTGCACCCTTCTGCATTCATTGATACCTGGATAGTAGGGATGGGAGTCACAACATCATGTGCTTACATATGTCTGATACACCTAAATGTACGTGTCTAGGCTCCCTATACAGTCAGTGAAGACCCACCTGGAGGGAGGGTCTCTATCCCATCAGTGGAGTTTAGGATATGAGATAAATGATCAGAAGTTGGTCTACTTCAGGAAAAGATGATTCTCCACTGCCTGTATTTTCTTTATTGATGAGGTCTGCACTGAATATAATGAGAAATCAGACACCCACTTCAGAAATAGATGCCTGTGGTGTAGACAGATAAACTACACAAGCTGAAATCTATCAAAAATGCTAGTTTGCATAAGCTTTTAAAAATGTCTTGTAAATTTTTGTTTGTTTTTTTTGACGATCTCAGGTCCTCCAGGGCAAAAGGGAACAAAGGGAGACCAGGGCCTGCCAGGTAAGCCCTTGTTCAACAGCGTGACTTACTCTGATGATGCAAAGCACTTTAAGTGACACGTTCCACTTCTCTGCGTCAATGTGGAATGCTTGTCACACTCTTT
>NW_010511700.1:24581-30473 GCF_000687285.1 Phaethon lepturus
AGACTTTCTTGCTTTTCATTCAGGCATTCCAGGGCTAACTGGTCAAAAAGGAAGCAAGGGTGATTATGGCAGTAGTGGCCCAAAAGGAGAACCGGGAGTAAAAGGCGCCAAGGGAGACCATGGATCCTCTGGTAAGGCTGTTTGCCATGGGGTCTGTGGAGCTAATGGTGCATTTGAGTTTGGGATTTGAGTTTTGGGACTGGCTCAAGCTGCTCTGGGGGATGTTTACAGAGCTTATTTGGAGGAACTCAACAGACAGATCAGTCTTCCCAGAAGATGGATGTGCAGAGTGTCACATTTACACCTTAGGAGATGTGCTAAAAGGCACGCCAAGTAAACAGATGCATTAGACTTTCTCAAATCCCAGAAAACTGAAACAATCCACGTTCCTCTTTGATTTGCACAGAGACATCTTGCAACATACCATGCCACTGGGACAAATCCCACGTAAACGCGGCAGTCAGGAACACAGAATCAGAAACACCAGGGCTATTTAACTGCATCTTTCTAATTGTAGGACACAAAAACAGCCAGTTCAAAAGGGCCAACAGTACAGCTACTCCCCATCCTTACCTCCTTCCTTCCAGTCACAGAATGCTTCCAAAAACCCTAAGACCTGTAGTAAAAAAACCCTCAAAACAGTAGTTACAACAGGCCATGGGACGCAACCAGTGCTCTGTGTCCTTTTTGTTTTAATTGCTCACACAGAACAGTGTGAGAGTCCTCAGAAATAAAATAAACTAGAGCCCATGTGGGGCTCCTCCATGCACTCCTCTTCTGGAACCTTGCCTCTGGAGGAGGGGAGACGTGTAACCGGGGTGACCCCAGGTTAGGGACTACCCTCTCAGTGGGTGTCATACCCTGGTGCCCAGAAGGAGACAGCAATGTGTGCTTTGTGGAAGTAGCTTTTGGGGGAAGAGCTCTCTGGGTTTTTTCAAACACCCCCACTCTCAAGACCAGAATGCTACACAGAAATGTGGAGGACTGTTGGGAGTGTTCTGTTGTCCCATGGCAGTACCTGGAGACCAAACCCCATGATGTAGATCTTCCTGCAAGTACTTTGGGAGATACCATGCTGCTCTGGAGAGCCCAAAGGCTGTCAGAGATGTCATTTTACAGGTAGTACTGGGAATAAGATACATTTACCACAAGTGAGTGAATGGGATTTTGCAAGGGGCCCTTTTCTCGAATCACACATTAGGAAGACTTTGCTATATGTTACCCTACTTTTCTTGCCACATTTCTTTTACATATCTTTAGTCACTTCATGGGGTCCATTCCACAAGGACATGGAGCCCTCATATCTCTGACTCACCCAATTATTCAGAAAAAGTTAATAACTGCATTTTCTTCCAAACAGCTGTCAAATATTTGCTTTTTAAATTTGGCACAGGTTCCCCAGGAACAAAAGGGAGCAAAGGTGAAAAGGGAGAAGGTACTGGACTTTCATTTCTTCTTCTCTCACCTGCCTTCTGGCATCAAAGCTATCTGAGATCAGGACTAATGTGTCCCCTATGCACACTGGTCAAGCCGCAGCACGGCTACCAGAACCGAGGGGTCTGTGCGCTAAGCTGCAGCCTGGTGTCTCCAGACCCAGGAGAGGACCCTGATTTGTTCAGATTTGACCTACCAGTAACTTCTGGTCCCACTTTGGCTACAGTTGTGGGGATGGGAACATTCATCCAGTTTGGGTGGTCACTGCTTCCATCTTTCAATGTGTTTTTTTCCTCGTGCCCGTATGACCAGTAGAGTTATTTTCTTCTCCTCTGAACTGTCAGGAAACTTCAATAATGTTGTACGAATCGCAGAAGGGGGCAGGAGAGGCCGCGTGGAAGTCTTTCATCAAGGGTCCTGGGGAACAATATGTGATGATGGCTGGAGCGTCCAAGATGCCACTGTGGTCTGCCGAATGCTGGGATACAACCGTGCGGTCTCAGCCTTCACAGCAACAGCAGGTGAGTCCACAACAGTCTTCCACCTCCCCAGGCCTGGCATGGGAGGTTATGCACACCCAGAAAGCACCATAGCAAGGTCCACTACACAAGCAGCAGGAGAGCAAAGAGGCTCCCCAAGAGGGCAGCTCATTCCCCTCAGGATGAGGGAGCTGCACGTCAAGTGCTGCTTGAACTGTGCCCAAAGGCTTGATTTCCAGCAAGCCAACCGCGCAACCCAATACCACCCACCTGCTATCCACAGGGGCCTCTTTAGAAAAAAATGCATATTCCTCTTTCTTTTGTCCAACAGTTTTTTGTTTGTTTGTTTAATTCATCTTCCAAAGGCACTGGACAAATTTGGCTTGATGACGTGAATTGCAGGGGGAATGAACGTTCAATTTTCGACTGTCCAAAGCCCGACTGGGGTGTGAACAACTGCTCCCACAATGAGGACGCTGGGCTGGAGTGCATTTGATGGGACACAGAGGCTACCCTGGGAGCCGCTGCCCTCCCCTCCCTCGATGGAGCTCTTGTTCATAATGCAAACCCAAATTTGTCAGGCTGTGCTTATAGTCTCCTTACCAGGTCATAAAAATATTGACAGAGAAAGTTGAATTTTCCATAAATCAGCAATGGTTGCAAGACCCACAGGTAACCTGAACTGTCCCAGCTGTCAGGAAACAACCAGAGATCAGGCACATGAGCCAGTTCACAGCTTTTCCAGCTACCTGACATCAGGTCATCTGCAGTAGCTCACACATGTGTGACCTCTAGGTCCACAGGGGAGGAGAAATGGTCCACTTTATCTTAGTGTAGTAAGGGAGAATAGGATAAGCGTGCAGAAATGGGCAGTTACTGCAGCTGAGCTGGCTAGTCCATCTTCACCACAGTACAGTTGTGAACCTGAGCCTAAAACCCCCAGTGAAGTGCCTACACCCAAGACAGGAGATGCTCAGAAATCACCATATGATCTCTCTGGCATTCAAATATAAATATTCTCCAGAAACAATGCTGATCACAGGTTAAAGTGCAAAAATAAGTGCCTGGGATCTATGTGCCGCACTATTCTAGTTTAGCACAGACTTTGTTTTTGACCTTGGCCAAGTCCCCTGCCTTCTCTGTCAGTGTTTCCTACCCTATCCCCGTACCTTATCTGATGTATAAAGCTAAGTGTGTCAAGCCTCTAGAAATTAGATGCTCCAGTAAAGCAAAGGTATGACAAACAAAAGCAATAATGGGGAGGTATTAGCTAATTAAACTTCCAGAGTGAAAATACAGACCTTAAACCAAAGGCTTCTACCTTACCTGAAAATCTTACATGTGTCTGAGATAATAACTGAAAGGCTTCCCTTTCTTAAGACCTAAGTCTTCCTCTTTTCCACCAGCACTGGGCATTCAGCAGGTGACAAGCAGTCTGTGTCCATGTAGCTGGGCACATCACAACAACCTGCTTGCAGACATATTATTTAAAATGTCAGAAATACATGTTAGCTACCCCACATCTCTGTCTTAACATGAGTTATAATTGCATTTGTCTACACAGCTTTGAAACTCATTTTTAGTGCTTAGAAATCCAGATATAAATTGGAAAAAACAAGCAGTGCTGGTAAGAGCAGCAGGTGATGGGGCATCCGGGGCCAGTGCGAGTGAGAAGACCCAGCAGTGTGCAGGGTCTCATAGTGCAGTCTGCAACAAAGTTCATCACCATTTTGAACCAGAGGAAATGTTTGTTACGGGGTCTCAAGAAAGAACTGTGGAAAATGCCAAGAGTTTCCCAGTATCCACTCTGATGCCTTCAACAGCAGGAAGATGAAGAGAACAGCTTACCATTCCTGGTTCTGGTTTAGAGGAGGCAAAGTACATCTGCCATAAACCATGGGGGAAATCCGATGAATGACAACTATGTCAGAGCTGGTGGAGACAGACAGGGTCTCATCTGCACAAGAAGAGACAGAAGTTTTCTGTTGTGGTAGGGAGCCCCACCAGCATAACAGCACGCTGAGCACTGGCACTTGGGCTAACACAGCTTTCTGCAGGGCTTCCAGAGACAGTGCTGAGCCTGCACAGGTTTCCTTCATCTTTTTTTGTGTGGCAGTATGTAAATAAAGCATTTCCATGGTTAGGAAATAAAGGATTTACAAGCTATGTTCATGTCTTGATATATCAACAGGTGACGCTTACACTCTCATTTTCTCGCTAACCGAGTATGTTCCTCACCATTTTTCAGGCTAAATGCTGAGGTTTTTTCATCAGGCAAAACTGCCACCGAAGGGAATGTCACTATGTCCCCTGTGGCAACCCTGTGGCTGGACTTAAATCCCCATAAATCTCTTTTTTGGAGAATGGGCATCCAGAAAACAGCAGTTGTGCCAGGATTAAGGTCAGGACACCGGGGGCTGGATCTGAATGCCCAGGGAAAAACATGCCATGGCCCAGCCTGTCTGCTCCTGGGCACAGCAGGAACAGGTTGAACCCAAGCTACCGTCCAGCAGCATGGCCAGAAACCAGAGCATGACGTGCTTGCCCCGCTCCCCTTGCGGTGCGGATGTAAAATCTGCAAAATCTGGAGTCAGAGGGATTTCCTAGCAGCCCAGGAGAGCTCATGCCGACACTGAAGAGTTCACTGCCAAGTACACAAGATGGCATTTACCTTGCAGGGGCTAAAGGAGGAAGGAGGATGCAGGTGATGGAGGGAACGCCCTGTGTTTAAGCTCGGCGGCACCACGGCCCTGCTGCAGCACAGCGCCGGGGAAGGGCTCGAGGTGGCTCAGGCAGGCCCATGGCTGCAGGGCCGGGGAATGCCACTGCTAAAGCGGAACAGCCCAAAACACGCAGCTGCCTGTCAGCATTTGGCATAGCCCCTTCCATTCAGTGGGGATGCAGGAGCCAGTACAGAAGTGCCCACACCAGTACAGTTCATTCTGGTCTGGGAAGGGAAATGAGCTCAGGCCCAAGACCTGTGTTAATATAACTGTTCTGGCAAAACCAGAGCTTGGCATGAAAACAAACGTTGCCTTCATAAAACCACTCTGCGTGCCCTGTCTGGAGAGGGAAGCCCAGCCAGCTGGGAGGAGGTCTGCAGGCACAAAGCTCGCACAGGAGCTAGAAACCCAACTGTTTCTGCCTGCTAAAGCAGAGCATGTCTGAGCTGCAAGGGAAGAGCTGAGCCCAGGGTGTTCCATGTGCAAGAAATAGCATCCGTTGGAGGGGCTCACTGTGGCCAGGTCGTGTGCCCGTGATTTCGCACTCCCTGACTATGCCAGTCCCAATGGATCTTCCTGAAGAAGCACTACCCAGCTGTGAATAAACAGCAGAGGATGCTAGGTGGTGGCAGCACAATTTACATCTGATCTTCTTCTGTCCAAACTGAGGTGAAACCAGAAAGAAGTCACTAATGTGGTCATTGCAGCAGGAAGAAATTCTTCCCAGCTCCCATAAGAGGTCAATCAGCTGAAGGTGTTGTGGAGGCTGTGAGACCACTAGGCTGCAGGCTCCTTTCCTGCGAGGGCCAGGAGTCCAAGTGCCAGAAATAAAATTTCAAAGTCCAGCTTTAAGAAATTCAGAAGTTCACACTAAATTCACACTTTTAATTCAAATGACAGGTATCTGTGGCAGCTCCTCAGCTGATACAAATTGCCATACTCACTGCAATGCTGTGTTTCAGTATTATTTAATTCCAAAAAGCCGAAAAAACCCATCCTGACTTATTTCAGAATCACTGAAAAAAACTAGCATGGGGACAGACAGGCCCCAATTATCATGATGTCACTTCTTGCGTCACATAAAGGTTCCCCAGAGAGGGCCGTGCAGCTAACGGGGGTGCCACCGCCAAGGGACCTGCGGGATGAGCCAGCGCGGGACTACAGGGGCCTCCCCACAGCCATCTCCACGGGTGACGCGTATTTTTTAGCAATGCTCCTTCCCGACACTAAGGGGAGCTCAAGGGCCGCCACCCGCT
>NW_010511701.1:0-27983 GCF_000687285.1 Phaethon lepturus
AATTCACACCCCTCTGAGGGACAAAAGGGGACAGCAGCTAAGGGACCGGTTTCGAAGCTCCCGTAGAGCCTTCAGGCAAAATCAGGACTGGAGGCTGTGATCTGTTAATTAGGCTGATCAAACACAAGGGGAAACACATGCCATGGAAAGCTAAAGCCACCCTGCGGCTTTCTCCAATAGAAACAAAATTTTGTTTTCATTTATAAAAGGGCAAAGAACGAAGTCTCTGACTCAGACTTAAAAAAAACCCAAAAACAACGAACCAACCAAAAACCCTCCCAAAAAACCTTAAACCCACCAAACCAATACCACCCCCCCCCCCAAAACCCAAACCCACCAAAAACCAAAAAACCCAAAACATTTCAGAGACACCCGCTGTGCTCTCCCAGCTGCCCTGGAGCAGCGGGAGCTGCGATGGAGCACGGCGGGGAAGAGACCCGCGCCGCGGGACGGCCCAACCCCACCTCCCAAGGACACACGTGCAGCCGGTGCGACACAAGGCTCATCCGTACCACCGCGTGTTCCACCCCTCCTTGGCTCTTTCCGTCTGCGCCCCGGGGTGTGAAGACAAGCAAGAGAGATGTGCTTCGCCCAGGGCAGAGGGGGAATTGCCACCGCAAGTCTCCTGCTAGAAGCCAGTAGCTTCACGTGTACCACCAAGCAGAGGACATTTCATCTCTGGCTCTTAAAGATACTGAATGCTTTGGCAGATCATTTTTGTCTCCTACTAGCAACGCTAGTTGCTGATGAACCGGTGTATTAAGTCTTGACAACATAATAAATTCACCAGTGCGAAGTGACGTATGCCAGAGCTGCTTCATGGAGAGGCCATAGGGACAGGCCAGCATCAAGGAAAAAAAAAGTCCTCAGATGTGATCTTTTCCAGCAGCATGTTTGCTGGCTGAAGGCGAAATCTGACTGGAAAACAGCTTACCGTATTATTTTTCTAAAAATCAAATAGAAGTTGTTCAATAACTGTTGGTTTTGCTTTGGTTTATCTCAGTAGCCTGTTTCACAGCAATAGTTTTACAAAACACTTTCTACAACTTTTCCTCTATAGCAGGAAATAGCAAACAGGAGAAGAGCCATAGATGATGGAGGAGAAATTCTAAACAAATTTTGACACCAGAGAATATATGACTTCACTAAACCTGACACCCCCAAATATCTCCAAATAGATCTATTAAATACGTTGAGGTTTGAACCAGTCCCGTGGAAATGAAAGGATCCGTTTCAGTTTAGGGTAGGAGTATTATTCTGACCTGCGCTGACAAGCAAGTAAAAATCCCAAACTGCGAAAGGCACCGGAATGACAACACAGCTGCTGACAGAAACCTGTTCTGCAAATACCTGAGTGTCCCTGCCAGCGTCTGCGGCAAAGACATTTGACAGTTGACAAATTTGCGCTGCAAAAGTCACAAAGCTGGATCTATCCTTAATGTCTGAGCAAGTGACTTAAACTTTAACAGACGTGTGTGTGGCAGCTATTTAGTTACTCTGCCCAGTTCCATAAGGTGTTGGTTGTTGCTCAGGGAGCCAGGTGAGAACCCCAAACATCCTACCACGTTTCTGCCGTCGCTTCATCCCGTTCCACTGCTGGTCCTTGCAGCACAGCCTTTGAATACCTGTTAAGCATATTTGTACCCAAGAAGCTGGCAGACAGGTTTGGCAGGGAGGGGAGATGGCTTCACCGCTACGGAAGAGAGCGGCAACAGGGTTCATTTTTTACTGAAATGGTTTTACAATTAGTCAAACCGTTATTTATTTATTGACGATGACCATCATATCATGATAACCGGTTTGGATTGCCCAATTATTTTTCTCTCCTCTGCAGGGGGAACAGGAACACAACCTTTTACCAGCTCTCAATTTTCACACACCCCAGCAGAATCCAATGGCGACCTTTTGGTTTTGCTGAAGAGACCATTCAATCAACTGTTCGTCTGCCCAGCAACTTTTCTTCAACCTCTTTGATGGAATAGAATAAACCACCATAGCATATTATTAGGGTTATGTATTTATCCCTTGAATTTTCTCTAGCATTTGTTAATTTTTCCGTACCACTGCTTCCAAGAAAGGTATTCCTACTACACCAGCAGCTATTTTTATGGCAAGTGATTGGGTTAATTTGTCTATTTTTGAAAAAACACGTTTAAATTGATACCTTCTTACACGTTTTTCTTTCACGGCCTTTCCCAGCCATGTTCCCTCTTCTGCCTCCTCTCCATATCATTTGGTGGTGAACCACGCTGCAGATAACATTTGATCTGTGCAGACTACAACAAATCCTGTTTGCATTGGGCCAGATAGCCAGATTTTTCACCGCTACACACAACATAACAAAACCTGGCTGCTGTCGGCCAGATGGTCAATTATCTAAATTGAGTTCTAACTATTTATTAACAGATCTCCTATTCATCTTTCATTCTCAGTCTCAGATTTCTGCAAAACCTTTCCCCATGTGTGAGACTAGGTGATTTGTATGCACAGGCTGCGCAATTGAACAGACGGATCTGACAGCAATGGCATATTCTTCCACAAAAATGACAGGATAATATGTGGAGATCTTGTTAAACTTGGCTACCATTAACATAACTGCTTGTTTACTAATATTTCACAGCAAGTCAGGCTCACTGACAGTGCTTCACTTGCCAGTCGCTGAATGTATTGGCAGCTGCTTTTTCTTCAGCTTAAAGAAATAAAGAAGAAAAAAGAAAAAACAGGACTTTTAGAGGTAGTCTGGCTTTTTTTTTTTTTATATTTCAACTATCATTGATCAGTATTTGGAATCAAATATATACAGAGAAGCAATGCAGAGCAAAACCACAAGACCAAGCAATCTCTTAAAAGTGAAAAAGCAGCTTAACTTCTTTTTCCTTCAGAAGAAAAGCATCAACTGTTCTAATATGCATTTGTTTTCAACAGGGGACCAGACTTCTATTTAAAAAAAAAAAAAAAAGTAGCAATGCCAAGTCCAAAAACAGAGGGATTTTAGAGGGGCTGGAGTCTGATACACAGCACACTTGAAGTGTTCCTCCCGCCTTGTGCTTTCTCTGCTTTTCAGAGGAATTGTGTCCAAGGTAGTCCAAAAGGAGTTTTAAAACATTTTGGAATATTCTCCCTGATCTTTTACTGGAATGGCATAAGTGAACACAAATCCTTTTGGATTCTTTAGTGGTTCTGGGTCTAGGCTGAACCTTGCTATCCCTTCTCTGTTGTTCCTGTGTCAGAATACCCCAGCCTGCCCCTTGCCCTAGAGCCACCACTCAAGCCGTCACCATCACGCACACACAACGCAGCTGTAGAACAGCCGGTTACCTGCATGCGGCAGAGCTCTGGCTGCAAAACAGGACATTGGCTTTGTAATGTAATGAGAGATCCGAGTATTAGAAGAATATTGAGACAACATATTGTCACAGAAGAAGGAAGATGAGGATGTAACCTGTTCTTTGGCACTCCGCACAAGTCCTGCAGCGGGTAACTCCTGCCCTTATAGAGTTTCAATTCCAGCTTTAAAAGTTCACTTCACATTCAGAGGAAGCCATGACGTCTTTAATGAATTTACATACTGAGTAATCCTGCTTAGTTCAGTGTCATGTGACAAAAATATCAAGTGTGCTTTCTGTTAGGATTTTTTTTTTTAAGTCCAAGTACCCGTCTGTTGTACTCTAGGAATGATAAAAACCTGCTGCTCTAAACCAACGTGCATCTTAAAAAGTATAAGCAAGAAGCAAATCTCCTTCTGTCAACATCCTGAGAGTATAAGAAAATACAAATGAGCTCCCCCAAGCCTTTCCACACCGCTCCATCCCTGGAAATGATAAAATTCCAGCACGTAGGGGCTGCGTTTCAGGGACCTCACAGCGAACACGGGCAAGTCAGGGCCAAGCTGGCAGGACCTGCCTCCCCCTTGCCAGGGTCCAGCTCCTGGAAAAAGACATTCATGTCTTCTGATAAGCTTGCTCTCTGTGCTTAGCAGAAACAAAGGAACCTTCTTCCCTCTCCCTCAAATCCCTTGTTCCCTCTCCTTTGCCCACAGCGGCTAAGCCGGTTCTCTGGCACTCGCGTAATTTCTACCTGACTAGCCTGACTCTGCCTCCAGAGCATTTTGGCGCATGCACAGGGGAAGGAACACCTTTTGGGTGCCTAGATCCAAGGTGGCTAGAGATCACCCAGCAAGCAGAGACTTTTCCAAAGATGCTGCGTAATGCCAAGTCATTAGAGAGGTAACGAGTCTGTGACATCTCAACAACAGTTTTCTTGCCACTATCGCATCCTTCTCCTTTACTTCATAGGCATAATTACCTACAAAATGTTGGAAATCCCTTCTTCAGGCATTGTCTTCCAGCACAGCCTGCTTGGTAAGAACTGGCCCTAATGCCACTGGAGTTTAGCAGCAAGCACGCATCATCCTCCCTCTCCTCCTTTAGCAACACCTGGAGCAGAAATTCATGCCGTTCACAACTACGTGATACGAGTTTGTATTACCGACATCCTGATCACTTACCACTGCACTTGTTTTGGTGCCTTGGCTCTGGAAGGCAAAAAGATAGGATTTGCCTGGTCTTATTCCTGCCGCATAGGCGATGGGACATGTTCCTTTTATTAAATGAAAGGCTAATCTCATTTTATTCATCTGACAAGAACAAACACCTTCTGCAGTCACAGGGGAGGAACACATTGTTGGAGACCTCGTCAACACCTACCCAGAATATGACGAGGAACCTTGCAGGCTGATGGAGCCTGGGGCAGCCAGGCTGAGAGCAAACTGACCCCTTGACAAAGGTCTGTCCCTGCATGCAGCTCCTCAGCTACCAAACTACTCGCAATTACACAGCAAAGTCTTGTTTGGCAGGAACTGTAAGTCTTTCTAGAACATGTACCCATTCAGCAAGGGCAGTCTTTGCACTGTTGAGCCTGGCAAGGCTTTAATAGATCAGAAACCCAGAACTGCCATGCTTACAGCATTGTTTCCTACAAATCATACCAGCACTTTCTCCACAACTCTTTCACTTTAAAACAAATGAAAATATATTTGATGTGTATGACCAACCACTAAGAATTTTCATCTAATTTATACTGTTGTATAGCTCAAACGAAATACATAAAGTTATTTCTTGTTTAAAGCTTCGCATTCAGAAGCAGAAGTCGGCCGTTGCTTGTATTTATTCATCCTGCTAAGCATTTAGCATCTCTACTAAATGCAGCAGAAGGTGCTGCCAAAACCATCAAAGAGATAGAAACCATTTCATTTGGCACTGGCCTGAATCTGTCTGCATGATTCCTAGCAAAGACCTACAGCAGAGAAGGGCCTGCATCCTACTGGCCTGATAATGTGTGAACTTGAATTACTGGCAAAAGAAACACACACTTTCACAGCTTTTGAGTAAAAAAGAGAAGTGCTTTTCAGCAAGGAAATAAAAGGGACAATTTACTGGACATGTGTGCATTGGGTCTTTTCCCTTCACTCCTGCTGCCAAGCCTAGCAGTATCCCTGCTGCAAAGCCGGCTCGGTACCGTGCTTGGCACAGAGAGACTGAGCGTGGAGACTAGAGGCAAAGGAGACTGCTGAGGATTTATCTTTCCAATTGAAAACTATATTAATGAGTAAATCTTGTTTTATCTCATGAAAGCGCATATCGGCTTCATGGAAATCCAGGCAGATGAATTCCTCTGCAACCTCCCCTCACACTGTTGTGGATGGGGAAGGATTCCACTGCAACAAAGGTCTCATGGCTGCAGAGCTCCCACAGCTCGAACACGGGATAAATCCACGCAGTAGTTTTAACTCTCAGTCACCTGGGCTTTACTTACATGGCCCTGAGATATTTTTGTCTTTGTCCCTTTCACACGTTGAAGGATGCTGGCAGCCTTATCCCAAACTGCTCCCAGATTTGGTTTTTTTATCCCATTAGCAGATTCCCTGTGTTCACGCCAACCTTTCCAGTTGAGAACAAGATCTCTGGAGAACAGCAGAGACTTTCTGGTGGCATTACATTTCTTCATCCGGTGAGATAACACGACAGCAGGTTCCTCCTGCTCATGCTTCCCAAATACCCTCAAACACCGTGTGCTCTGTGTGTGTGTGTGCAGGACTAAGAGCCAGCACTGTGACTACTGGCTCTGCACTCCAGCTTCAGAAAGCTAATGAGTGCCCAATTAAAAACAGTCACCTTACATACCCTGCGCATACAGCCAGAGACTGACGCCTCCTCCAGAGGGTAATACACATTCTAGTGGGCTGAACCTTTCCCCGCTGACTACGCACATCAAACCAGAAAATAGTAACGATTATCTTCCAGGATTAGGAATGCAGCTGATTAACGCAAAAGCCTCATTTTATGCAAACGCTACACCAAACAAAGTTCTCATTCAAGCTCTAGGGAAAAAAGTGGGAGTGCAGGTCAATATAGCTACTGTTTATTTAAATTAATTCAAAACAGCACGTGCCCTCACCCTTAAGAAGACTAGGCATATGTTTTAAATATTTAACATCCAAGTCCCAAGACAGAATAAGTACAAAGGTATTAATTACCATCTTCGTTATGCAACATCACCTCTATTTGAAGAGCAGATATGGAAAAGTACAAGAAACCTCAAACATGTTTTAAATCAAACTTCCATCTCCAGTGTTAGCCTTTTGAACATCTCTAAATGGACTGACCCTGGATAAGTAGTCAAGGGACTGACTCCCATCCTAGCATGTATCTGGGGAAACTCCATCAACTGCAGCAGTTACACCCCAGCTCTGCACTGACTTGAAGAACCCAAATTTAGCACTTGATTGTACTCTCTTGTTCTGCTGAACTCTGCCCTGAAAGATGATCCACTTGGATGCAACTACATTTTCATTTTACTGAAAAAATATTAGTAATGCTGAAAATAAAAAGAGTCAAATTAACATCAGTTGCAGACACTCTGCAACTCTCCATATTCTGTTTTCTCAGCAGTGTTAGTTTTCAGCAGAATTGCTCCAATGAATTTAGAAGTGACACTTTAAACTAATACATCTTGAACTGAAATAAGATTTTGGCTATAAATGTTTAAGATGCAGAGCACTAAACTAAAAGAAAGAATCCACTTTTAAAAGCCTGTAAGTCAAACGGGTGCTTGAAAACTAAGCGTGAATTAATCACCTGCTTCAAGATATCTGTTCCCCTTAAAAATGTGCTTCCTTAAGACTATTATTCCTTAAAATGGATTCACAAAAATACTGTCTGACTTTACTGACAAACTTAAGTCTATATCCAGATGTACTTAAATTAACCATCCAACTAATGCCATTACAGAACATCGCATGAATCGGGAACAACGGAGCTTCAGGGGAATAACTGTCACACAAAGGCAACGGAGCAGATCTAATTCAGCATTTTATCTCTAGCACTGGTCATGGCATGGAAACGACACAAAGTCCAATGCAATGCCGCACGAATGTTTTGTCCGAGCTGGGGGTGCTTCCCTCCTGAAGCCATCTGCGCTCTCGTACCACCGCACAGTGCAAGTGGGAACCGGCGAGGTGCCCTTGACCGCCAGTGGCGCAGCCTCTGGGCAGCATGTTACCCCACTCACGGAGTTCAGAGATGTTCCAGGCTCCCACTGACCTGGACCCAAAGTTTTGGGCTGTTGGACACCAGACTTCCCACTCATGGTGTCATTTCGTACACAGCCATGTTGCCTGCATGCTGGGATTAGATCTTACCATTTTGAATATGAAGGAACTATTCCCATATCATTATGAAGTCTGAAACTGAAGTTCATACTGCTTTTAAATGTCCACCAGGAAAAACATGATTTATCCTTATTTGCAAGCGCTCAGCAAAGCAACTTGTACAGTCAATTCAGAATCTCAAACTCTCTTAGACCATTTTCACCATTCCTCACCCCTGTGTCTTCGCTGTACACGCATACACGTAAACCAAAGCAGCACAGGCAGGCATTCAGTCAACGTAATGCCTCTTGCAGAAGAGGCTGACTGTGGTGCTCAGGCTGGATCTGGACCCTAGTAATACCGTTAGGGCTACAGCAGTGGTTGAGTCAAGTCATACGTAAAGAAAAGTCTCTGCTGCAAAGGGTTTACGTACCAAAAAAACAACTGTTCCTTAAGCAAAGGACTAATAAAGCCACTGCGATAGCTACAGCTGCCCCCCTTCCCCTCCCTTCCATGACCCCTTATACGTACAAATACATACTTGTACGTCTGACGTGGAACGGACAGCAAGAGGAGGCGAGGCCATTCAGCTGTGAGCTGTACCTGGACTGCAGATTCTCCCAGTTGGTCCACAGCTATACCAGATACTAAATTCACATACTAAAGAACATGTTTCAACTCCCATGGTTTTTACAATGAAAAAAAACCCAACCGTGCTCAACCAGGCCAATGCAGGCACTGCCCACTTTCATCTATTTCTGCCTCAATCAACACGGGACTTTAAAAGATAATCTCTGATAGAAATTCAATGTATTTCTCCTTCTGCATGTCTGAGTAGATCTGTAATCAGTGTAATCACATACGCCATACTGTCTCATACGTGTGGACTGAGGGTCTGGGACACTGCAGTTCCTATCTGCAACAGGGAAAACATTAAAATCTTATCAAATCAAATCCAAATGAGCATCAGTCCAAGAATAAAACTGACCCAACATGCTTCTGGGGGAAATTCTGGCTGTTCTTTACGGCTTTCACTTTTTTTTTTTTTAATTAAATATTTTATTCTTTTACAACTTAATCTTATTTAAGGTGAGAATGGGAAACTAAAGAAAGCTCTCTGACCAAAACATTTTAGGATACAAAATATGTTTCTTACTAGGACGATTTATGATCCTATAAGCAAGTGAAATTTGCATAGGTGCTGTTAAGAGCGATACCAGAAAGAGAGACTCGAGGATGAGGCAGGTACCTCAGCCCAAGCGCCTGACCTGCCATTTGAGCGCCCGGTCTGCCGCAAGCTGGGCTCTGGCACGCAGCAGAGCCGGGGGTGGAAGGATACCTCCTCGGCCGCTGGCGTGCCCCCCGCGCACCCCACTTTCCCCCCTTACAGCCCACGCCACGCCCCGGAGCCGTGGGGCACACTCAGGGAGGCGGGTGCCCACAAGTGCTGCAGCAAGTCTTGGTGCCCTGCGGCACCAGCTCTCGGTCATCACGGCAATGGATGAGGCACGTCAAAAACGGGCCACCCTTCTGGGATGGGAGGGCAACAAAACCAGCCTCGGGCTCGTTAGCGTCCACCCAGCATCCACGCGACACCTCACGCTGGCCCCTCACGGTAGGAAACTTTGCAGCAGCTGATGCAGGAACTGCAGTGAAGAAAAACTGAAGGTTTGTTAGGTTATGGTTTGTTGTTTTGTTTTTTTTTTGTTTTTGGGGGGTTTTTTTGAACCATCTTGAAAAGTTAGTTTTCAAGATTAAAAAAAACACCCTTATTTTTATAAGCTTACTTAAAAAAACCCTTATTTTTATAAAAAAGGAAAATAATCCTTTTTCAATTGCTACTGAAGGTATAGGAAATAAAATATTATAGAAGTTAGGAATCTGTTAAGAAGCTTTTTTTTTTCCCCCCGTCTTTTCAAGAGAACGAACTTGAACTGAATGCCACCTTTCTTTGGTTTTCTGTTCTATCACTTCACAACCAAACCTCTGAAATTAGAGTATGAAATAATCAAATGAGTTATCATTTGCATCACTCTCAGTGCACTGGCTTTTCATTTCCATAGAGGTCATTCACTCTTTTGCAAAAGGGATAAATATCACCCCTTTTGGCAAATGCGTAATCCTAACGCGGTCAGAGTTTCCAACAGCCCTTAGCCATTCATGCGATTTATTTATAGCTCCCTCCTTTACTGTGCAAAAGAAATCTTGGCCCTGGCCATTTGGTTGATTGTTTAGGAACAGATGTACACAAAAGCTGGTCATTATTTGTAAGAGTTTCCAGCAATCAATTATTCTGTTCAAATTAGAGAAAATGACAGAAAAAATAGCAAACAAAAACGTATTAAAATCAACAGGCACTTGCATCCGAGAGTTTAAAAATAACTGGCTGAGGGAGATGACCCAATATTTAATTTTTGAATTTTCAACTGTTCAGAAAGTTGCACAGGGCTGAAATAAAACTAACATGTACCAATATTTAAAAGAGTAAATGAAATAAGATATCTGCCATATATTTGCCGTATCAGTCTCTGGCCTAAGAGACTGATATGTATCTTGCCTAAGAGACTGATATAAAACTTGGGCAAAGTAATGAAAGTAATTTAAAAAAAAATTAAGGAAATATTTATTTAGAAAGAGCTACAGGAGGGTAACGTATTTAACACCAAAATGGGACTAAAGAAACAAGATTTACTGGACATCTTGTTCATGATATTTTCATCAAGAGACTCAAGTGACACATGATCGTTATGACACTTGCTAGAAGAGCAGAAAGCTGGTTAACAGCCAGACCTCCAAACAGAGCTACAGACAGGGAATCAGTGGTGAGCAAGAGCACTTCTACTGGAGTCCTGTAAGACTTGGGACATTGGCCCTGTGCTGTATCACTGACCTCAAAAAAAAAAAAAAGTTAAATGGGTAATGATTAAGGTTTGCAGAAGACAAAATTTTGAGGAATGTGAAATAAAAAGCACATTTCTGAGCTGGACAGCAAAGTAAGATGGTAGCAAGGAAAAAATACACATTTCCATGGATCTCAGAAGGTGAAAAATGCAAATTATATTTACCAAATTAGACATTATTACCAATTACTAAAGTAGAACTCCACCCTCTAAAGAATTAAAAAAAATAGTTGGGAAACATGATAGATACCCACTGAACAGATGCTTCAACTGCAGTATTGCAGCCAAGAAGATTAAAATGCCCTCACATTATAAATATACACAGAATCTTGTACAAATCACGTCATCTCCATGCTTTCCTCTGACATAACTGCCCCTGACATGCTGCCACTGGTCCTGGTGCCTGCGTTCTTGAATGGTGCTGGAAACTTTAACACCCTCGCAGGAGACCAGCAGGAATTTTCAAAAGAGACCCTTCAGGGCTGTGATCCACGTAGTACGTCAAAGAGAAGGCTGTGACTTCATGTTTGTGAGAGAGAAACTTGTGTGGTAAGAGGCCTTTCAACTGAGCAGATAAAACAGAATTTCATGCTAGAAAGTGAAGTTAGACAAACATCAACCAGAAATATTTGGTTTTAGGCACTGAGAGTAACCAGCATTGGAATAAGTTGATGTTTGCAACAGATTCTACACCAATAAAGCCTCCACTAGATAGATTTTCAAAAAGCTGTAGCCTTGTTCATACACGGTTTAATTAATTTTGAGGAGGGACTAAAAAATGAATGGCCTTATGAATGTCTGAACTGCAGATTGCTGGTCTGCCCTATCCATATATCTAAAAATCCTGGCTCTATACAGCGCTTCTTGTAATCTACTTACCAGATGCTCACAGAGGTTTAAAGACTGAGATGAGTTCAGAAGGTGCTTAGACTTCTCGACACAGTGTCCCTTCATTTTATTATCCGATACACAAGGCTACTGAAGTAAGCATCCTTAGTTTTGCAAAACTGTCCCATTCCTACTGTTATTCAGCATCACGTTTTGGCATTGCTGTATAAGGCATATTACTGCCAGGTTAGAGTTTCTCTGACACAGCAACCATTTCTGCAGCACAAATTCACCATGAGATGAACCGCTTTCTGTAATTTTGAGAGCATCACCACGTTAGACCACGGCTACGTCACATCACAGCAGTTCTGGGCTCGTGTTGCTAATACCCGCCAGTGAGACCACATCATCCTCCAGGTGCGGGAGGATCAGTATGTTTTCTGATATGCCAGGCCATCTTTATAATGGGAACGTCGCCACTGGAGCGGCTGGATTGCCAGCATGCTTCCAGGCTCATAAAAGCATCCCAAAGAGGCTGCCCGGTGCCTTCTGGAGACTGGTAGCTACAGAATTAGGCTGATCCCCAGACCGCCGTGCGGCCGCCAGCGAGCCCGGCCGCAGCATCAGTTACCCACCCACCCTCACCCAGATGCTTTCTGCGGTGCACGCAGCAGCGATTCTCAAGAGGCGTGCATGGACCAAATATGCCATATCTTCAAGTTTATGCCAAGTATCAGAATTTCACAGAAAAAGTGGGTGGTATTTAACAAAACCACGCTGCTTTCATATGCCAAAATGTTTATACCTAATAAGGCAAATTTATCCCTAGTATAGCTCCCCTGATCAGACATTTTAGTTATACCAGAGGTGTGTTTGGCCCAGTACTTAGAAATGAGACACTGCCTGCAGCAGACTGGTATCATACACTGATGACAGTTCTCATCACCATAGGAATGTACTTTTGTTTATATCCCTTCCATTCCATGAAAGGAAATGAAGCTCACTCAGTTAAACTAAAAACTGAAGATATAATAGAAATGGTGAATAGATATAAAATCCATTGGAATTGAGAATACAGCCTGGTACAGAATGCAGTACATCTCCTTGAAAATTACGGATTTACACCAAGTGACTTCACTGGAGAGTGGTGTCTGCCCATCTCCTATTCATCTTAACCTCCCACTTAGCACACAAAAGTACTAGTTTATCATGTAAACGACGTCTTTAACTTTCTGTTCCATCTTTTGTCCTTGCCCTACATTTCTACGATTTGTAAGTTCCAGATTCAGAAGCAACATGGATAGTTTTAAGCAAAGGATAAATCGTTCATACGTGCTTTCATCTGGAGAAGAAACAGAAACTTCACTTAAGGTTTACAAGCATCTTTGACATCTGCCTATAGAATGGCTCCTAATTCCATGAAGACCTTAACTATGTACTTAGCAGTAAGCATAAGAATAGCCCCAATGGCTTTGAGGATTAGCCATACTTTCTGACCTGGTACGCAAAGAGAAACAGCACTGCACTTGGGCTGGACCTTACGCCAGCTGGCAGGGAAGCAGAAGGCAGGCCAGTCCTGGGGAGAATTCTTCACCTGCCTATTCTGCAAGGGTAGTATGGACTCAGCTCCTCTGGATCTCAAGTTCTTCCTTCCTGAGTCTGAATGCTCTCCATTTCTAGTAAATTAAGAGACAGATGGTCAAATGGTTATCTTGTAAAGACACCTGGCACACTTGCTTTAATACAAAGTTTAATCCAAATGTATTATATATGAAAAATAATACCATTGACTTTTTAGTACTTTAAGTTTACTACTAATCTTTTTTGGTTTTAGAATTATGAACATAAAAGCAAGAGATAATATCTTTGACTTTGGCTTAGACCCCTCTCCAATTCAAACATTTTATACAGAATGTTTGCTTCCAATATTCAAAAATACTTCATCACGTCATCAGGCTTCTCTGTGCCGACATAACTGGTAAGACAGGTATGTCTTATCTTCACACTCCTATACTCAACACTTGTGATTTCATGCGTTCTTCATGTATTGAAGACATACATTTAAGGACCAAATCTATTTCTGAACACAACCTATTGAAATTAAAGTTCTGCAGAACGAAAGTTCCTCTCTTATAATATCACCTTTGCAAACAGACATAAAAACAGTCTTTCTTATCAGTTTTCCGTATCCAGGCCCACAGATTGCCCTACAGATCACTCAAGAACTGAAATTAATGGCAGTTGACAAATACTCTCTGCCTTCTCACCTCTGCTAGATCACAATAAGACCTTTTTACATCTTGAATATTCTGTCTCAAGTTCTTCCAGGCTCAGAGTATTCCAGCACTGCGAGGTTAGAAGGTTTTGGCACACCTCAGTGCTGCACCACCAAAAAGAAACTTGTGCAAACAAAATATAATTTGAATCTCTGTGAGACAGGGAAAAAATACTGAGCCAGATCTTCCATTGGCTTGACTCTATACTATAGAAACCCTGCCCTGTTTCACTACTCGCATTTCTCTTTCACACAAAGAGCTGTCCCCATCTGAATTAACTTTTAAAATTAAGAGGAAAGTGTAAGAGATTAAGTCATAAGAGACCACCGTAATAATCTGTTCTGACCTCCTGCACACATCATACAATTTTTCTAAATTCCAATTAAAGCTAGAAACAATCTTCGAGTCAAGATTAGTTTTTTCATCTCCAGTGACGAAAATCTTATCCTTTGCTTAATTAGAAGACACTTTTAATGGCAGTTATTTCTAAAGAATTCATAGGTTCTACTAACACAAGCAAATGTATCTGGATACAGCGTGTGAGCACCTGCAGCACGTGGCATTCAGCAGAGTGGATCACAGCCTGCACACATCCACTCTTCCACTTGGAATCAGGCTCTGAACTACCACAGCAGCCAAGAGGCAAGTCGAAAGCTGAAACCATCTCTCTCAGCAGAGTCCTACCACCACGAGGCACTGAGCTCCTGACCTTCCCTGAAGTTAGGGATGGCTTCAATCGCACCTGTATCACAAGTACTGAGATAGAAATTCAGGTCCAAAGCTCAAGGGATTGATCCAGTATCTGGTTCTGTTTCTCCATGGAAAAATGCTTTTTATTTAGAAAATACACTGTTCTCTCCCAAGTGATTGAAACAACAGCCAGTTGCATCTGGTAGACCCTTAGTGGGACAAAATGGGAATATGCAGGCAGTTAGACATACTCAATAAAGATGGCTTCCTATCCAGAAGAGAGAAAGAGCTCAGCTGCAGATTTCCAGCTAAGAACCATTACCATCATATGAAATGACGGAATTTGTTCCCTTTCTGAAACCTTACTGCAAGCTCATGACAAGACAGATGTCTGCAATCACTAGCTACTGTTAGTTTAAGCATAATTGTATTTGCTAGTTTCAGTAAAAATGTAACCAAGTGCTTAAAAATCTATTTTAATGATGTTTTCAATAATAATAATAACACTCTGCATTACAAAAGAAAGAGGTAAAAGGTATGTCTTTTACATATAAGAAAAAACTTACAGCGAAGGCAAAGAATATCTTAAAACCAAAATAAAGCTATGTTGTTCCCTACAGGGAAGCTTCAGATGTTTGAGATTACTCACTCAATTCACTTTCAGCCTTCATAGAAAAAGGTGAAGATGGACAGTCAAAGTAATTACTCTACCATGTCAGCTTTAAATATTCCACTGACTCTCACCAATTTAGCAATAAAATTACAAATATACAGAAAACAGATCTGCTTCTGTACTGAAGCTACACACACACAACCAATAGCAAAAATACATAACAAAATATGCAGAAATTAAGTGTTTTCTATGCATAAATGCTATGAATTACTCCCACATTCCACTCCATCCTGAAATGAGCATTCAACACAGTGATCAAGAAGGAAGACAACTGTTATTATACTTCATAGAGCCGGCAGGTGACAAATCTACACATTACATACAAATTTGGACTAACCCTAATTCTGCACATTGTTTGCTGTAGAATCATAGTTCATACATGGAAACATGTAAAATTAGTATCAACAATTAAGTCCAAGTCAGAGTGAAAATGGTGACGCTAATGAAGGGTCTCATTCTGAGGCTGCTGCTTGTTGGGCAGAATGAGTCCTAGTCCAGCACTCTAACCCCAAGGACGTTACCGATAACAGAAAGCACTGTACTTAGTAGAATTTGCACGAGAGGCCGAAAGTGATGACTAAAAATACTTTTCCAAACAGTAAGACAGGACATCAGGAAAACAGAATACTATTGCATTCATTGCAATATTAGGCTTTTGAGCACAGATGTGCTCCACTTAAAAATGACATGCATTACAAAACCAAAATGCTACAAATGCTTACTGCATGCAAATAGTCCCCAGACTACTTCACTTTATAATTTCTAAATCAAAGTAATACATACATAGGGGTGGAACATGGTTTCTATTTACATAAGCTTTGACAGGAAAGGGCACATTAAATCATGACTGAATCACTAGCGTGAAATTACATTTCTAAATAATTTAAACCCTCAAAACAGTATTTCTTACTAAAAATCCTTCATTTCAATGAAATAGTTTGTAAACTTTGAAGATGTACATTTATACAATCTACAGTCTCAGCAGAAAATAAATTTCAGGCTTATCATCACTGCTGGGTTCGAGCTGCAGAACAGAATCGTGTGTATATAACCGGTCGCTACAGCCGTAGTGCAAAGCGGCGCACGCACCCTCCGGTATTCCTCGGCCCTCCACGTCCTCCCCAGGGAAGCCATTCAGGTACCTGGCTATGTACGAGCCTGTTGAGTGCCTGTTTATAACGTGAGGAGATGTCGAGGGCTTGTTCCGAAGGACAACCCCTGCTATGCTACTTGTGTGCGAAGATTTTTGCTTGCTGGCGGCCTCCTGCCTCTCCTTGGCACGGCTGGCTATGTTCCGCACTCTGCTCTGGCTTCTGGATGAGAGTTTTCTGACCAGTGCTTTGGGGCAGTCTTCATCGATCTGCCTGGAGTACAGTGTTTGGCAGCTGTCTTCCTGGTCCAGGGACACCAGCTTCCTCAGCTGCTCCGTCAGAGCATCCGTAGAACGTGGTCTCATGTTCTTCATAGCAGCAAGTTTCTTGTCTCTCATGCCTGATGAGATAAAGCTCCTACTTATGTATTGATACTTACTTTCAAAATTGCAGGAAATATCCTCTGATGTCAAGTCACCGAGACTCTTGGATTTGCAAGGGCTAGTCTGCTTGATGGCCGAATGAGGTGGGAAAGCCAAAGCATTTTTGAGCACTGGTGAGTGTATGTTGAGCTGGGATCTCTCAGAGGTACACATCACGTTTTTCTGCTTATCTGAATGATGATGATGATGATACAAAAAGCCAACATTTTCACACATTGGAAAAGGGAGCTGGCTCCCTGCAGTCCTGAAGTCAGCCGAGCAGTCCGGGGCAGCAGCACAGAGCTCAACAGTTGCGCGATTCCCAGAAGACCTCTCACCACCGTGCCCAGCGTCCTGCTTTTGCCTCAGTTTCAAAGGGGAAGCCAACTGGCTCATGTCTTCCCTTTTGTACTCACATGCAGTTACCAAGAGATCTTGAGAATCCTCATCTACTTCTATTAGACTGCTGCTTTCTGAATTTTCACCAGTGAGAGGGTCAACAAGTGTGTCCTCAAAGATGTGGGTATTGGAAGCAAAAGAACTGGCAGACTCGGGGGCTTCCCAGCTTGTTTCAGATTTTGTTCCACATTTTCTTCTGGGATTTGCATTTAGCAAAGAGAGAGGTGAAAGACAAGGAGACCTAGGCAAGTTATTTAACTTCTTCTTGCAAACTAATTCACTGCGGGTCTTACATTCAGAAGCTGGTGTAAGAGTTGCCTCATGGATAATTGTGTACACTGAATACTCTGCAGTCTCAGGGCTGGAGAACATGGTCGTATCTGGAGTTGAGAATAAGGGGGATTTGATGGATTTTGTGGTAGTAAAGTTGTGCTTACAGGGACTGTTAAGATCCACAGTAAGCACGTGTGGGTGTGTAGCCATCACACCGAAGGTCTGGCTGCTAGTGCCATGAAGGCTTGAGACCATGGTAAGGTTAGTTTGATCATCTGTGACATCAAATTGTCTGATCAGAGCTGAGACAGCACTATCCATTTCGCTCTCATTCGCTAAAGAAACTTCATCTATAAGGCGAGAAATGTCACTGTCTTGCATGGTTGAAGTGGAGTGCAAATCAGGAGCATCAGAGCAATTTGTAGAAGAAATATCTGTCAAAGAAAGAGGTGCTGCAGTGCTTTTCTTTATGATGTCATATTTGTGATTTTCCATCTCTACTTTCTGAGAAAGTAAAGTCCCCACAAGAGTTTTCTCCTCCTTAGACCCATTTGTGTAATCTTCCTTTTTATTCTCTGCACACTTTTTGTCATGTGTTTTTTCTGTGGAAAGTTCAAAATCAGAGTCCTGCATTAGAGGGACAGTTTCATCAGAAAGATTATTTTCCTGATAGCCTACAAGGCCATTTGTTTCAACTATACCACTTGCAAAAACCGAATTTTCATGTTGCTCCTGCAGAGGTGGTACTAAAGAATCAACTGTAGTCTCCTTCTGGTCATTCTCCTTCTTAAATTGAGATGCCAAATTTGAAGTATTTGCTGTTTTCTCAGAACATGGAAAAACAGATTCTTTCATGTTTGTTTCCTTCTCATTTGCATTGTCATCACTGTCGGCTAAATTAAATAAGAAACATATTAGTTGCACACAATATTGTGTTCTGCTTATTAACAACTATTTTGTCCTTAGACAGACAAATGGAGAACGCAAAATTAGGTACAGTTGTGACAGAACTTAATTATGGGGTTGTGCAGGTTTAATACAAATTATCTGAGTGACATGAGTAAATGGAAAAATACAACTGCAGGCACTTCATTGAAACTTCCTTTGAATGTCTATTACATCAAGCATGTGATGTAATATTTGTTGCAAATAATGTTAATGAGGAACCATATCATAGCTTGCACGTGGTATTACCTTCAGCTGTGTTCCTATTCAGATTTGTACTATAAAGAAGCATGGCAATAAAGACAGAACAAAACAGCTCTGTTAAAAAACATAATACCTTGAAACAAGTTGCATGCTTAAAAGAGCTGAGTAAAAAGCATCAAGTAGATGGACTCCAGACTGTTTTATACATGTAGTTATTGTAAAATGTTACAATTTAAGAATTTTATTTTTGATCTTCTACCAGCATATACTGCATTCATGAGGGTAAAATTTGAATTCCTTTGGAAAATACGCATTAGATATTTTCTCCACCAACTCTTCTTACTTGTCTTTATATGCCAAATCCGAGCTCAACGACTCAGTCCTTTGGAGCTTTTATTTAAGCAGGGACTATAGAAGTAAGCTTGGCATAATATATACTGTTTCTAACATTTGCTAGAAATCAGGTACCCTAGGAAGAAACAAGAGAGGCCCTGATCATTCATTAACAGCGACTGAACCCCCTCGGTGGAGTAAGAACTCTTTCCAATGAACATGACATTAAATGCTGATCTCCAAAATCTGAAAAGTTCTCCGAGCTTTCCAGTGCTCCTAGTTAAGGATGGAAGCAGTGTATATTTCTTTGATGTGTAGATTTATTTTTTTCTAGAGAGAGCAGAGGAGAAAATGGACAGCACACTATGTTCAGCCGTAGTATTTTAGCAAGAAAGATCTCTGTCGGACAGCCAGCTCCTTCCATTCTTCACAGCACCCTGCAATAACGAACACTTCATCTGACTAGTACCTCCCTCCCCGAGGGTGAAGCCACCTCCCAGTCGGAAATATTTGGGCTGAATATTGTGAGAATACCCAAGCCTGTTTCTGTGCACGAGGCTGCGCTAAAAAAGGGCCCGGGTTGCTTTTCTCTATGTCACTAAGCCGTGGATGGCCCTGCAGCCCAGAGAAGGGAAAATGTCCCTCAGGGACAGAAGAGGACTCCATCTGGAATTTCGTCGTCTTAACGTCTCAGTTCTTTATGTCTAAGATGGCCAGTCCTCCCCACAGAGGTTACAGAGTAAGCCTTGCAGAGACTCTAAAGCACAGGATCTAGTCCTCTCATAGTTAGAAGGGGCAGGATTCATCCCCTGTGACAGCTTTTTAGGTCATCTCACCAGGGCCTGCGTTTTCTGCAAAGGTTATTTTGCTATAAGTGAATACCTGTGACCTCAAAATGTGTGAAAGTTTCTTCTAAGTAATTTTGTGTCTTAGTTTGTAGCATCTGTAGGAAGAAATATCTAAGAAATTATTACATCTGTTGCGAAGAACGGCTGAGCTAGATCGTCTTCACAGGCTTATCTAGAGGATCTTTAATTTAAAATACAGCATTTCAGAGTCAACTTCCTTTACTAGGAATATCCTTTTCCTGTCTACAGCTTCTTCTCAGGGTGGTAGAAAAAAAAAATTGGTTTGATTTTGCTTGCTGTTTATCTTAAGTAACTTCTTTTACAAGGCGATGTCCGGATTATCAATTCCTTCAAAGCTACTAATATGAGCAAGTGGAACAAAGGTGGCTCAGTAACACATTCTCAGCTGTGCCTGGTAGTTCTTCTATTTTAGGGTGGCTCCTGTGGTTGGTGGAAGCTGCTGCTCCACAGCTGAGAATATTCGGAGCAGAGCAGCATTTCTGTCACCCCCCAGCCAAGAGAGGTTCGTGGTGCTTCCGCTGCTTCTTACCAAGGGAGACAGCTGGTGTTTCGGGCTGTCCTGCACCAGCTGAGGAAGAGCCCTGCGGGGCCGACCGCAGAAACGCTGCGCTGCCGGAACTTACCCGAAGCTGAGGATCAGGCTAGCCCTGCAGCCTCATGGGGACAGCCTGCAGCAGTGCACTCGCTCTTCCCAAACAGACAAAAAACAGCCCCAAAAAGCAGTATAGACGTCCATGACTAGGGACAAGCTCAGGGTGGAAACAGCAGGTCTAATGAATTACAGCCATTGTATTCCAAACTTCCTAGACTAATTTAGATATTCCAAAAGCAAAGACTAGGCAGGTCAAGCACACTAACTTTATTGTAGTCATGGGAATAACTGGATTTCAAAACCAGGACTATTATTGCTGAATACACTGAGAAAAAAAAGCTATTTTAAGAATTAAATTGTATTGCATACCAATAATACAAGACCAAGATTTTATCCCAACACATGCTTTCCATATAAATTAATCAAATTAAGTAACCTAGGTTAAGACGAGAATATCAAGACTGTTGGGTACAAAGTTTGACCTACGTTTACCCCTTTTACATCTATTTGAAAGTCTGCATTAGTCTTTACACTCACTATTTCCAAAAACATATGTTGCATGCTGTTCTTCCTCCTTGAAAACGGGGAGCAAAAACCCACCATGCCAGCAGCTCTGTTTCCAGAAGTAAACAGCCAGTAGCAAACCAGAAACGGATGAAGCACAATTCAAGGTTGATTCTTAAATCACAAAAAGAAATTGGGCAAGTGTCCTTTTAAGACCACTTCCAGAAATTATTGTAATTCATTTGCCTAGTTTGCAGAGTAGACAGCTTTCCAGAGTGTCACACACCAATGAGTTTAAGGAGATGTTAAGATACTACAATCTTAAGAATATGTAATTTTGCCCATTAACTCTTACTTCAGTTGAATGAAACCACTTGCATAGAGACTGAAGAACTAAGCCTTTTAACACACTATTTCAACTTACTATACCAAAAGTAATTTTGGAAGCGTCTTACCAGATGTGTTTTCTTTTCCTTTGGCATCTTGGGCAGTTTCATCTGCTGGGCATGGCAGTCCTACAAGAAGATATTTATCCACAGGCATAGAAGCAGGACGTGCTTGCAAACTCCGACTTGTACGCCTTACAACTCCTTCTTTGTCCTTCAGGTCTGTTGGTTCAGATGCACTGTCTTTAATTTCAGTAGCTTCCAGAAAACCCATCTTACTTTTCTTTCTACCTTTTGCTGGTGCACTGGCTGTGCGCCGGAGAAATCGATCACCAATAGATCGCTTCCGTACATAGTGCCCACTGGTTTCAGCAGAATTGTGCTTAGGGTTCTTGTTAAACAACCCTCTGAGTCCTATCAGCTGCTTATTCTGAAAGGACAAGAATAACCACAGTTTTGAGTGAGTTCAGACTATTATATAATGAGTACAATGAAAATAGCTGCTTTCAGAGTATTTATGAAGTGATGAAGACAAAGTTAAAAATGCAGCAAAGCAAAAATTCACACCAAGCAATTCACATCTACTCTGACCAAGGAACTATCAGCATAGGTCTCCATGAATTCATGCATGTCTCTATTTCTCCTCATTAGGATGGCAGCTTGCCACAATTACAAGCAAAGTTTTCTCAAAGTCTCCTAATCGGAGACGACAAGACTGTAAGAAGTGTACTGCAGTGACAAGCTACACATTAACTTGGAGTTTTATGCATGGGCTTCATCAAAGCAATATTCAAATGTTTCAGAGTCTGAATGAAGAATGATGTAAGTTTGGTAGTTGCAGATCATGCGATTAGGAACCACTTGAAAAATCCGTGTCCAGCAAGTGCAAAGTGCATGCTAATGAAGTCTACCTTTGTGGCTCCTAGAAAGTGCAATATTGTGTAACTGGGATTGAGGATTAAAGGGCTCCACTGAAAGGCAAAAAGATGCAAATACATTTGTCTAATGTTTTCAAGACTGTGATACAAGCAAATAAGGTACATCAGCTGTAAATATAACCACTCTACAGCAAATAATTTAAAACTATTTATTAGTCTAATGTAAGTCTCTCTCAGAAACTTGACCAGATATCCTCACTTATAAGGATGTAAATGTGCATTCAGCCTTTGTTTATACATTAGAAACAATAATACAGCCCATCATTAAGGCAGGCATTAGATGAAAAGACCAAGTGATACAGAGATCAAATCGTCTTCCCACCCCTCCTCCTTCTTTTCTCTTCCCTATGAAGCTACTCTCTAATATTTTTCCTGAGTGTATTTCTTCTTTGAAGAGCACATGAGCCAAGAGCAATAGCCAAACAGGCTCCCCTACAGACCATCACCAAAACTGTATGCGATTTCACACATATACCTAGATGTGCACAGATCTGGGTATATATTGCAGATGCATTCCAAGCTGTTTACTACTGGTTTTCCTTTTACACTGATTTAGGAGTAATGAAGTCTACCTTGAATACTAAAAGCTTCTCTTTGTGCACAGAACATGCACAGATCTGGTATGGTCAGTGCCGTTCCCTCCACCACCTCGCCGCTGTCCTCCCTGGCAGGAGGAACCCTTGCGGAGGCAAGGGCAGGCGAGCACGTTGAAGCACCGGTCCCTGCGCCGAGACAAGGATGCCGAGAGACAGACAGACATCTAAGTGGTTTACACTAGATCAGTCAGTGATCTAATGGGATCAGCAAGGATAAAGGGAGTGGAGTTAAGCGAGGATCTGGACTGTACCAAATCTCAGCCCCTAGGCCTTGTCTATGTTATTTTCTCTCTCTGTTCCACTGAGCTTTCCTTGGGTGCTTACAGAACTGTCGTTTTACACATTTGACATGACATTCTCTGCATCCACTCCCTGAAAGGAGAAAGACTGGGGGTGAACTGTTCTTTTCAACCTATACCCTTCATAAAGGTTGGGTTTGTTTGTGGGTTTTGTGCGTTTGTTTTTTTTAAATCACTACAAAGGGCTATTTTATTTTAGCATCCTGGTGAATATGGCCTTAATTTCTTTGTGCTAGCTATCTATGAAGACCTTTTGTAAACTGTTCACAGAGAAGGCTGAAGCAGAAATGCAAAGAAAAAGCATTGTGCTTTTACTTTAATTTTAAAAATGTTTTAAAATCAGTAATCTTGCAGAAAAGCAAAGTGTATGCACCAAAACCTAAAGATTTAAAGCTTAAATTAGCTGCTAAAAATAGCTTGTCCAATACCACGTTCTGGTGCAGTTGCAGTTCTCAACATTTACTTCTAAAATAAAATTAGTTTAACACACTGAAGAAATGTACTTACTGTACCTACACGATAGCACCTAATAATTAAGTGCTAACAGTAAGTACATTCGTAAGTGCAGGCACGCTAAGACTAGGGTAGGAGTACGTGTAGCTCACACTATGAGCTACAGCCTTCCGCTTCCTGAGCACTTCGACAGAAGCACGTCTGCGCTGTTATTGGGGTATCTCAGCTGGAGGGAGCCAAGCGTTTTACTGGATATGGGTGTGCTGCTGTGAACGGGTGCCCTGGCTCAGTGCTCCTCGGAGAAAACACTCTGAATAAGGAACTGCATTTCACTTCCCTGAGCATGCTGAGGCTTAGCAGTGCATGTAGGTACCTATACAGATACGAGTATAAATGAAGATATCAAGTTGAGGGCAATAGAGAGTCACACACTGTAGTTTTTCAGTGCTGCGTGATCCAAGTAATTTCTTTAAACTTTATTACTGATCAGCGCCAGAGGGAGCTAGGCACAGCTAATCCAACGTACAAAATACCATGAACCTAAACTGTAAGAATCATTTAGAAACCACACAAATCCAGTGAAGTTCTGTGGTATATTTAAACTCATTTTTATCAGAATTAAAAAAAAAAAAGAGTCATAAAAAGATGGTAAATTTCCAGATATACCTACCTTTCCATAGATCTCATTAATGGTTATATGAACAAATATGGATGCTTCTGTCAGTCCTTCTAAATACACATGACGATAACCTAGTAAAATAAAAACAGTGCACTACAAATAATCAACAGGTTGCATTTTATGCACAACTGACAATGACTATCTATAAAAGTGAAATATATACAGCAAGCCACCTTACACCTTTAATAAAACTTCTTATGTTCTCACAGGTTTTCCAAGTTCCCCAACACAAATTGCCTCCAAGTTATACGTAAGACAGCAACGGTAATTTCCAGAAGCACAGACACCCAAACTCCTTCAAGTAATGTTGACTACACCACCCTAAGGTACCAGGAGAATTGTCCAAGCTCATACATGAAGTCTCAGAGATATAAGCATGTATCTTATGCGGATAGCCTTCATCTTTAAGTTCAAAGGTGTTTGTTCTTCAGCTAGATTTCTAAGTCAAGGAAAACGAGTGGGACTAACCAGGCACAAGACTGCTAAAGGCCAGAGTTCTTTGTCCAACGAAGTCTCGCCCAATAGGATCATGGTCCCAAACAAGAAATCGCACCAAAGCTATTTCAGGCATGTGGATGGTAAAAGTGAGTGTTTCCTCCCAAACAGGGTTAAACCCTGTAAAACAAACAGAACAGAAATTTTGTGAAACAAGTCCATAGCAAGCGCTAGCCTCAATTTTCATGATGCATAGCAAGAGGCATAAGAAACAAGCAGACCAAATATACAAATGAAACCTCAATTACTTATTGCTCATCTAGATCTAGACGCTCTCAATCTCCATTATGTAAAGTAATTAAAAGTGAGAGATCTGTCTCTTGGACTGCTTTTACAAACCAAATGGTTCTGCTCGGGTAGCTGGCAGGGATACCTAGGCAAGTTGTTGCTTTGCAGAAGTGTGGTAGGCTAAACATAGACCAAAACAAACAGGAGCTACCTTTTTCCCCCATGGTTTTGCAACTGCCTATGAGAACTGATGACGCCTCTCCTGCTGCTAGAGGCTAGCTCACTCTGTTATTCATCTCCTTCCCATGAAGGCTGAGGTGGCGATGAAGCTGCCTAGGACATGATTTGTTTTCATTGCATTTGAAGTTATACATGTATTTTATAGACAGTTAAAACAAATAAAATTGGAACTTCTACATAAAGGAGATTTAAGAATAATCCAGGAGAAATATATTGTGGTGAACAGATCTTGTCCTTCATCTCTAGCTTGTCTGTCTCCCCACACCAGAATTTCTGTCTAGAAAGTAGAATTAATTTTTTAAGATACCTGATGAAATCGAATTATTGTAAGAAGCTTTGCAATTTAGAAAGTAATAACAGATACTGAATCATTTATAATTACTTAATATTTTAGTCTAAGAAGAGCAAATCAGCTAGATTGTCTTACCATTGTCGTCAACCACCCTGGTCTGATCTTTACAGCAGTCAACTGGTAACCCAATAATTTCCACCTCAACAAAGGGATCTATTATCTATTTTTTAAAAACAAAGTATTTTAAGAGCAAGCCAATGATACAAGTGAAGGTCAATTTTTAAGAAAATTCATGCAGAGACTTAATTTAAATTCATATGACAATTCATAAACCTTTGATTCACAGGAATTTTCATGTGAAATTGGGAAATGGCTTCATGAAGTATAAGTTGATGTATGGCTTGTAGTTTCAAGAGCTATGGCCAGCTATGACTAATTTTCAAAAAAGTGAAGTCAGTCTCAAAATACAAAACAAAACAGTTCTTAAACATCATGTGTAGGATACAGACTCTGTGGGAAAATGTAGTGACCAAAAGCTTGACAATATCTGAAATTTATTGGTGTATTTAAATGAGGAGAAAGTTTATTTGAGTCACATGCTGACATGTCACTCCAGGACCTCTCATGGAAGCATTTGTTGGTATCAGAGTATCTTACCTCTCCTCTGTCTCCTAACATTGAGTCAGGAGGCTTAGGTAGCTGCTGTCCACTGATGATTTTCAGAATAAGCTGCTTTTTAGGACTGGCAGGAAGTGGATCAGCAGAGTAGGGGTTGAATGTGCCTAAAAGATGGCAAGGAATGAGAAGCGTACAGAAAAAAGATACAGAGAATAAACATCTCCCTCCCAAGATGCATAAATATAGCCAAAATTCAGTCATAAGCAAGTAACTTACAGAGCATGGAGCAGCTGTTAATTAATTTTAAAATTCCATTCCACTTTCTTACAACCTTTTTTGAGCTGAGCAGCCCTTGTTTGTATGATTACAAGACAGAAAGGACCCCTCTAATAGGACGGTTTTGCAAGACTCCTTTGGAAAAAAAAAAAAAACACCACAAACTTTCTTCTGTAGAGTAGCAGCTCCAAAAAAACCCAATAGTTATAACCCAGATCAGCACTCTGATCTTGTTTCTTGCACAGCTGCCCAGATGTTAACGAGACAAGCAGCTAGGGTTGAGTAAGCTGCTTCCTGCAGCAGCAGTGCTTGCTTCAAGTACCTAAGCTTCCTCTACCATTTCTCAAGTACCTTTCAATCAATGCCACTGCTTCTTACGGCCATATTAAGAAAATTACATAGAGATACCGGGGCACAATCAGATCCCAAATCCTCACAATATGGAAGAATTTTCATTGCATAACACTGAAAACCATGGCTCCTGTTCTAACAGTGTTTTGAGGACTGAACCAAATCCTTCTCAAGGTAACAAAATAATTCCACTGACTTGCTTGAGAGCTGGACCAAGGTCTGGATACTTGGTCCTGCACCACTGCATATCTTTGGACCCCCATAGGACCCCCTCTTCTTTTTTTAAACACGTATTAATAAGATGGAGCGCTCAAATATATCTATAACAACAGCAGGAGATTGCATACTAGTACTTACACAGTCTAAGAGTTATGAATGTATGGAAATACGAAAGATTCTATGTAAGTTCTTACTTTCCTTTCTTATGTCTTCACAACTTCACCATGAAGACACTTTCTGAAAGGCTTGACACTTACAGTAATAGATGTCTAGTGGGACATTACCTTTGCACATCTGCTGAGGTTTGAGGACATAACCACAGTTGCCGTTTACCCTAAATTTTGCTTCATTTAATTGCATCACACGTCCCTCAGACTGGTAGTTCAGTGCCACTGTTGAAAGAGAAAACTCGGGTGTCATTGATAAAGATATTTACTTAGCACATACACAAGAACGGGGAAATAAGTCTTTCATGCAACACCTACCTAACTGGCAACCAACATTCCAGTAAGGTAAAGGATTGAAATTGCTGGAGTCAATCCGATAGGCTGATGGATAGATCCTTATAAGCTGTTTCTGGTTGTAAAGCATAAACTGTTCGGCCTTCTGCTGCACTGCTTGGTGGGCTCTTGTTTCACTGAATGATAGCACGTTCCCTGTTGATCCTGTGTGTATTGTTAAATCAACAAACAAGTTATAAAGCAATCCCAGGAGATGGGGGGCCTGAGCTCAGACCTCAGTTACACTGGCATTAATCAAGGGGAACCGAGGTTTAGTCCAAAGTTACGAGGACAAACTGTCTTGTCATATGCAAATCATGTACATTGCGTAACTGAAGGGCACCAGCTTCCCCTTCCAGGCAGGTCTTTTGTTCCACCCTCAAGTTTCCAGACTTAAAAGGAAAGCCACGGAGGAACTCAAGCTAATTGCTAGGGCCTTTTCTCCTGCCAAACCCCAGGCGTGACTGCTATGGAGAATCTATAGAGAAATCTACTAATGGCAGCATGATCAAAACTATTTTACTGAAGAGCTTACAGCCTGGGGAAAGAAGTGCCCAGCAGGGCTCCGATCCTGCTCTTGTCCTTGTAACACATTAACAGCAGCACTCAACCCATTTCTCTCTCACACAAGTTTCTGCAAACTCATCCTTTCTCTAAATAACCCAAGCAATCTTTCCCAATTCCTAAGTCTTCCCTCTGAGCATTTTATCCCCTTTGACAGATCCCTTTGATCAGCCCTCTGGGAGAAAGATTGACCAGAAGACTT